>NW_020955213.1:4491553-4523057 GCF_003031625.1 Empidonax traillii | reverse complement strand
GAACAGTCTTTGATTTACAGCTGTCAGAGATGAGAGCTCTGAGGCTCACTGGGGGAATCAACCTCTAGCAGAAATGTTTAAAATATTTGGGGTTTAGCCAAGAGGCTAAAAAAAGAGGGGTTTGTGTCTTCCTTTTTCTCTCCTGTGATCTCCTGACATACAACACCAAAAGCTGTGTAAGACACAGGGATGCGAAGAAACAGCCCTGACAGTCCCCAAGACATCAAAAGAGGTCGAAGATCCTCAGCCTGCCCCAGAAGTACAGGGATAATCAAATTTGCTACTTTTCTGATTTTTTCATCGCCATTTACACATATAAATTGGGATTGAACCTACTCCCTGGCAGCCCCCTTTATCAAGGACTCCCCTTGAAAAAAGCTCCCCCACCACAGTTCTTCAAGGCCAAAGTTTTACCACAAACTATAGCAGGGTGAGGGAAGGGTTACAAAAAGTACAAGAATACAAAATCCTGCCTTCTTCTCAGTTAAGGTAGAAATAAAACTTGTGTGCACATTTCCAGGACGGAACATAATCTACCACCAGTTGTGCCTGGTATAAATGAGCTGTGCATTGGCATCTGTTGTATGTACAATTTTTCAAGCGTATCAGTCAGCAGAACAGAGCCTGCATCCTTTAGTCTGAGATGACTATGTCCTCCCCAAATCCAACTGGCCTGTAGGAACAGAATATTAGCACTAAACATCACTTTAAAAGCAAATGGCATCCTTTGATGTTTAAATATAAAAAAGGACAGCCTGTGTTTATGAGGGCAACACCAGATCTCAGAGGATTACTCACCATGGCAATTTTTTGAGGATATTCAGTCACTCACACAGATTTTATCCACAGACTGCCAGACCAGAGGGATCCCTGGGGCTGCCTGAATGTGATCTCCCATCAGCGACCATGGAAGGTCTTGGAGCCCTGCAAGTCCTCGTCAAAGACTAAGCTTGCATTTCTTACTGCCAAGCAGATGGGGCCATTGATGATGGTTTGAAAAGGCACAGTCAAAAGATGGAGCAATTAACAGGAAAAATTCAGAGTCATGAGAAAAGACAAACAGTGAATTTCCTTAATTTTTGAATATCACCCTCATTATTTTTGGGTGTATAGTCATTGTGTCAGATGCACTGGACACCTGAGACTCCAATGCCCTACTCTGAAAAGGCATCAGGACGTGATTCCAGCCTTTCCTGTGCATCCCACCATGTTTGCATGTTTGGAAGCCTGTGTCAGCAACGGCGGGAGAGCTTTGCAACATGCTGCTGTAAATTATTCCTCTTGCAATGTTGCCTTGCTTTTTATTCTACTCCTCCTGTTGTTCTGTTCTTCCTGTTACTGCCAATGCAACAGTGGATCTGCTGCCTCAGGAAGAGCTGCTCTCCATGTGCCTGCCCTTGTCCGTACACAGACTGCAGATACCCCTTTCCAAAGCCAAGCAGGAATTGGAAAAAGCGATAAGCTAAAGGAAATTAAATTGCTAATGAATTTATGAGATTACTTAAAATGCTCATTTCTCACCATTTTGCCATGATAACCCACCTGAGCGTGGCTGGGAGTGCAACAGCCCTGTCAAGAGGATGATTGCTCAGAAGGAGAGACAGGAAGGGGTAAGAAAGGAAACAGCTGTGATCCTTTTTTGGAGCATTTGCTCTTATTCATCCCCTTAGATGTATCCAAGTGTAAATAACCTTTCAGATCACTTTCCAAAGTGATTGCTTAATGTGACGGAGGAGAAGCTATTCTGTAATGAAATCATTTCTGTCTTTTCTCTTTATTTTCCTGCTTGGTCACAGAAAGGAAATCTGACTGGTTGTTAATTTGAAAGCATTTGTAGTGGTGATGGCATAATAGATATGAAAGTTCACGGGATTTTGGCAACTACCAATGTATTGAGGATTTCAGATGAAAAAATGAAAGCTGCCTGTGAAGGATTCCCATTTGTCATGGAAACCCCACAATACCGCAGGACAGCTGCTTGCCTGGGATCTCTACCTCATATGTAAGGAACCAGAAGTGAGATGTGCTCAACTGTTCAAAGAGTACAACTCCACAGAGACAGGTAAATCATTCTTTATAAGGGAAAATAATCATGTAGGATTGACATTTTATGTAAAAGATGATTTTCAGGGTTTGCTCAGTATTCAAGGTAATCAAAAACATGGTTTAAAATATGTAAATCATGGTATTTTATATTCTAACACCCCAGTAACCTCCTCTGGAGATGGATTTGGTGTTGCTGCAAGTGTGGCTGGATAGCTGGAAGGATCTGGTTTGGCAAGGAGCCCTCCTGTTGCTGTACAAGAGCATAAAGGTGAAGCAGGTGGCAAAAGTTTCCTGGGAGATGTTGGGTCTGGAGTTTTAATTCCCTTCAAGCCACTCTTTGCTTTACCTTAATCCCCATATCAGATAATTCGGTGAGGTTTCATTTGAAAATCAGAATGAAAAAAAATAATCTGGGGCTGAAGGTTCACCAAACAGCTGGAAATTAGGAAAACCCAAACTATGATGCAAAGTTAACACAAATTTCGTGCAAAGGGTGAGCTTCTGGAAAATCTCCCCGTGGTTGTCTTGGGATGCTTTTACTTTTCATATGATATCTTTGCCATGACTTCAAACACAGCATTTGGCTTCAGTGGGACCAGGTGGCTTGGGAGGCTGCCACTAAAGGTCTTTCAACAGAACAGAGGTACTGCCATGAAGTTCAGGGAGGAGAAATAATCCCCCCAAGCTCCCCATGAGGCTCTTTGTTGGTGTATTTTTAGCAATAGGCCCTTTTTAGTTCACTCTGTGTCAGGAAATTCTGCACTGAGCTTCCTGCTGTGCCACACTGTGCCGGCACGTCACAATGGCAAAGCACGTCTACGTTGAAGAGTTTATCTAATAATAATTTCCTTAACTTTGGCAGGTCCAAAGATTTCCCCACATCCTTCCTTCTTCTACCCACCTTTTGGTAGGGTAGAACCAAAACAAGACAACAAACCTCATAGAAAAGAGATGACAAAATTATGAAAATAAAATTGCAAGAGTAACCCAAATGGGCTCAGTGTGTACAGGTATAGGAAAGTGAAAGAATACTGAAAGAAGCTTTCAAAACTTTGCTTCTTTGCCAGGATTTAATCTCCAGACACTAATTTAGCTGTACTAGTAATGCATTTAAGTGTGTTCCTCTGTTAAGCAATGTATTCCCTACAGAGCAGCGCTGGAGCAGCTGTTAGCTACAGGCTTTCCACAGGCTGAGGTCTCTGGGTCAGAAACACTCATATTCCACCAGCACATCCCCCTGAAGTGCTCCCACATCCACGATCTGTCTTCAGGCAAGGTGAGTCCCAGGTTTCAAAGTGCTGTAGCTCAGCTGGCGGCACAGAGGCTGAGGGCAACTCGAGTGTTTGCTGCTCTGCTGGAAAGAGCCGTCGTGTCTGGAGACCCAGAACTGTCCCTTGTCACACCCCAGCTGAAAGTAACGCTGACATTGCTGTGAGGAGCTCTGCTTGTACTGAGCGCTCCCTGCAAGCAGCATAAGCTGCTGCTCCCACGCATTCAAACACTGACACTTTATTTTCTTTAAGTTGGTCTTCCTTTTCCAAAACCTTCAGGCTCACAGAGCACCCACGGCAGGCTGAGACACCAGGGCTGAAGGAGAACAACCTTGACTTTGTTGCTGCTAAAGACAGAGATTATTTCTAATGTAGAAGTTATTGTCTTGGGCAGCCTTCATCTCACCAGTGCACAATTCCAGAATGCTTTAAATTAAGTCTGGAGGCTAAAAGTGTGTTAGTCATTGCCCATACATCTTGGGAGAAGCAGGGCTTTCAAAAGTTATTGTTAGCATTAGGCATCTGGTTTATGTTTATAATGATTTATTCAACAGTGGGAGACAGGTAAGGAACCATCATGGAGGACAAACTAGAAAAGATCGTGTTTTTCAAAGCTCTGAAGCCACAGTTAAATCAAAGTTGTCTGACTTCAAAAGGAGTATATAACTTGATTAGATTCTCTAAACAATGTACAATGCTCACAAAGTTGGCAGCTATTTATTAGAGGCAGAGTTGGTAGCACAGCTTGCTCTGCAGGTTCGTGTCCCTTCTAAGTGCAAGATCCTGTTCTTATGTCATGATTCTGGTTTTTCCTTTTTTTTTTTTTTTTTTTTTTTAAATTTCAGCCAAGTACTTCAACTGCTTGTGAGAGCCAGGACAGAGAAAAATGCATTATTTTTTCAGCATTAGAATAATTTAGGAAATCCTTTCTTTGGAAAGATCTAATGCTTCCATACTTTGAAAAAGGGACTGGAAATCCCATGGGGGAAGATAGGCTTTGTGCTAAAGAGGGCGTGTTGCCATTGCCATAAGGGTCTGACCACAGTTGTTTCAGTTTTATGAGACTCTGAAGAAGTCTAGTTTGTGTCTGTGCACTGGGGCTTTGCAAGGGCTTAGCTAAGATTAGGGAAGAGTCTCTGCTCAAGTCTCCTCCTGCTGGGCTCTCACCAGCCTGTGCCAGTGGTAAAATTGGTCTTTCCTGGCAAGGAGTAGGAGGGCTTGTGGAGGGAGAAGAGGAAGCCCATCCATAGCAGCACCTGGCACGCTGGAGCAGAGATGGGGACTAGAAGCAGGAGCTGGTGACACAGGGCAGGTTGGGAAGGATAGGCTGAGGGCTCATGGTTCCATGGTTGTTTGATCCCCTCTCCTGCTAGAAAAGACATCCACAAGCAGTAATCCTCATTCCATCCAGGCCCAGATTAGGCGAGTAACACACCACTGTTCCCACCCCAAAGGGCAGGAAGTGGGGTATAGACAAAAGCTGCATCTGGAGATCCTCAGTTCTTTCTCCAGCTGAACACACGTTCATTCACCTTCACCCACCTTTTGGACAAATGATGCTGTCCTGCTGTGCAGCTGATGCACTCAGCAGGCTCAACCTCCACAGTGCCAATCTCAAGCTGTTGGATAGGGGCTTCTCAATTTTCCTTCTGTAGCACAGGGCAGATAAATCCTTGTCATTGCTCTGCTTTCTGCCTTGTTCCAGAGCAACCTGCCCTCCTGCTGCAGAGCCATGGGGAAGGGACACACGGGGCTGGGCAACCAGCTGCCAGAGCAGGCTGGAGATGTCCAGTGCCTTTTCCTATGGGATGGAGAACAGGTCTATGCAACCATAACAGCATTCAAGCACGTATTTACTTCTCTTTTTTTTTCCCCTTTCTCTAAAACACACCTTGACCCAAGAGATGACCCCGCTGGGGTTTACCAACCTGCTGAGGAAAAACGTTCAACGATGTGTTGTGGATTTTGGGGCAAAACACTGCTCATGGAGAACTTCCCAGGGCTCTGGTATTACCTCAGCATGCCTGTGCCACCAGGTTCAGCCAGTCCTAGGTAGTGTCACCTGTCAGACCTGTAGCCCATCCCAAAATGGAAATAAGCAACCCCCATTTTGCATTGTTGCCCTTCACCTGAGGAAACTCTAAATGCATCAGCCGTCCTTGTCACTCCTTGCTCTGCCAAAGCACCATCTCACAAATGTCCCTGGGTTGGAGAAGAGCACAGGACTGGGCACAGCACATCCTGAATGGCTCTAAATGACATCCATGCTGTGTCACAAGCTGATGCTCGGCACAGGAAGTTCATAGAGCAGCTGGAAAAAAGCCAGGATCCCGCTTCTGCTTGAGTTAGGAAAATGTCCCAGCACTGGATCCACCCAGCTCAGTTAGAGCAGGGCTGCTTGGCCAGACGACAGGTCTGGCTTTCTCTCCAAAGTGGACGAGTGCCAAAGGGGATTTTTAATTTCCAGATGCTTTTAAAATAAAAATAAAGCCTCTGCTGTAAACTGGCTTTGAATGGACGCCTCCCCTTCAGCCAAATAGCTGACTGATACGGGCTAGCTGACTGGGTAATAAAACCTTTCACTGCAATCTGGTGCATCCTGAGTCCTGTGCCGAAGCAGGCGGCCGGCCGGGGCCCCCTGTGGAGCCTGGGATCCCATGGAGCCAGCCTTCCCCACGGAGCCAGCCCTCCCCACGGAGCCAGCCCTCCCCACGGAGCCAGCCCTCCCCACGGAGCCAGCCCTCCCCATGGAGACAGCCTTCCCCACGGAGCCAGCCCTCCCCACGGAGCCAGCCCTCCCCACAGAGACAGGCCTCCCCGCCGCCAGGCGGGCGGCCACACTCCCGGGACCCTCTGGCTCCAGATAAAAATCTTTATGCGCTTCTGATTTCTGTTTTGTTCTTTTGGAGGGAGGGGGAAACACTTTGCGAGAAGAACGGTTGTCAGTGGCAGAACGGGAATGAAAAATCTGGGGGAAGTGTTGTCCTGAACATTCAAAAGGCATGTGGATGTGGCACTTAGGGACATGCTTTAGCAGTGAACACAGCAGTGCTGCATTGGACTGGATGACCTTAGAGGGCTTTTCCAGCATAAACCATTCTGTGATTCTCTGCTGCAGGGCAGGGCTGGTGACAGGGCGACTTTGCAGGACCCCTCGCTGCACATCCTCCTTCGGATCGGGACACAGACTTGTTCCTAAGCCCTTAAACCTGGCAGTTGCCAACCAGCATAACAAGACTGGTGAATTAATTTCCAGAGGGGATGAGCTTCCAGGGTGTCCTGTGCTCCGGGGTCCTGGGAGCTGAGGCAATCCCTCTGCAGTTTGCATAACCTACATTTTACCTGCACACCAGGGATTTGGGCATCCCAAGCCTGCAGAGAGACAGTTGTTTCACGTGATCCCAGACCTCTGGTGCAGCTGAGGGGTGCTGTGTGAGCCCAGACTGAGGCATGTGCTGTAGCCATGGAAATGTGCCGCTGGCAGTGAGGAAGGGTCATGGCAGGAGGGGACAGCCGAGGCTCTGCAGCCCATTGCCCACCCGCTCGCCTCCTGCTGCCTCTCATCGCTCCCCCAAACTGAGGGTCACCCCCTCTCCAGTGGCGCTGCCAGTCGCTTTATCAGCCCAGATCTTGATTAATTCCTTACTGGTGCAGGCAGGATTGCCTTTTCTGGCTGGCTGGGTTCCTCTGCGCTGTGTTTTATCCCATCCCTGGCACCAAGCCCCCACATGCAGGAGCCAAGCGAGATGGGAACAGTGGAGCCAGAGATGCCAGCATGGAGGGAGTGACACAGGGGTGACACGGGGACAACCCAGGGATGTAGCCTGCATACAAGCCCAGGAACTGTTTCCCAGCAGCTGCTCTTGGGAAAAAAAGCTGGTTAGGGCAGTTTCCACACCTGTTGTCTGGCTGCAGCAGTCCGGGAGTGAGGATGGGCTTGTCACAGATAACACTAGGGCTGTTTTGACTGCCTGGGCTCACTGGTGGACCAAGGGAAACAGAGCAAACGTGAACCTGCTCTGTTGTCCTGGAGTTCACTGTGATCAGCAGAAATGCCTGTGATGGACAGCTTCACTTGCCCATCTCACTGACCCAGTGAAGACAACACAGCTATTGTTGATGGCTTTTGGGGGACAGAACCAGTCACCAAGGACCATTTCCTTCTATCTCTTGTAGCTGCTTTATTTTTTGCTAAACTGCTTGCATAGAGACAGCTTTTGCAACCCACTCTCTGTCTAACTCCTTTTATTCTGCCTTTCCTGTGGTAATTTTGATCCAGAGTGAAGGCAAGATGCTCTGCTTAAAACCTATGAGGTCTGTCTGCACTTGGAGGGGGTCACAACAGAGAAGCATGTCACCTTGCTTATCACCATCACCATCTGCAAGACAGCTTGGGGTGAGCAGGGACCAACCACATTTTTTCCCCTGAAGAGTGGGAGACATAAGGAACCACTACAGATATTTTCTTTGGCAGCAGCTCTAGCATTTTTGGTATCTGTGGTATCTCTATTTGACATCACCTTTCTGTGGTGCTTGTGTGGTCTTGGTGTGACCCAGAACACACGTCCACAGCTACACAGACCCGTGTGGAGCAGAGACCCAGCCAGGACCCATAGCCAGCAAAAGGGGCTTTTGTCCTTCTCCCATGGGTTGGGGCTGCTGACTAAGCAAATCCCTGCAGCTTTGCTGGGAAGCCACGTGTTTCAAAGCCATCTTTTCACTTGTGGGGGAAGGCAGGGGTCGAAGGCAGCACACATGGGGTGCGAGGTCCCTGTGCTCCCCTCCTGCGGTGAAGGTGGTGCCGGGTGTGCGCTGTCTCTGCCTCCCCGCGGCTCCCCCGCCGGGCATCGTGCAGCTGACATGAGGAGTTTCTAATCCTCGTTCCTACTTCCAATGTCACTTGATTCCTCGTGGCACCTCTCAAAAGACTGAATGGGCATCAAGCATAAAGGCAAAATAATCTTTATGCTGGGAATGCCTTTGAACAGCACTGACCTGCCTCCACAGGCATCGGCTGGCTCAGGGGATGCCACGCAGTTCTTCGGTGTCTGAAGTTTTGAAGGTCAGAGACAGGATTCTGCCTAAAATACTTGCATCTGGATTAGACTTTCAAATGCCAGAACGTGCATCTGTGTTGGTCCATGTTACTCGTTTCTTCCTGACTTGATGTGCCTGGTCATTGAGTAAAAACCACAACAAATTTGCTTTCTTTCCCCCTCTTGTTTGGCTTATTAATTATATCTCTGGTGACACTGCTCTCTGACCTCAACAGATTCATTTGTGATTCTCCTGTGAAATACATACAGTAGCAGAAGATAGTAGCACATAATCATTTAACATATGAATGCTGTCAGAGAGTTTAACCACATCCAAAATTGCCGCCTTTGTGCCCCGCACTAACTCGTTGTGACTGCACAAAGTGAGCCCGGCTCTGTGACACAAAGAGCAGTCACAGCCGGCTCTTTGTCTATTCTCTTTGCATAATTTCCTGAACCCTGCCCTGTTCCACCTGCTCACTACTGTTAAGCTTATTTCTGGATAATTTATATGCACTGCAGTCCACAAATGAGCCCCGGCACGGATTTTTTTTTGAGGAGCTATGGGAACAAGCGTGTTCCCCTCCAGTCTGCAAGTCCTGAGGTCCATCAGCTCTTCCTGAACCTTCCCTGGAACACCAGCGTGCAAAAGCTCAAATGTTCAGGTCCTCGCACTGGGAATTCAAACACTGTTTTGAGGGGATGGGGGATAAGTTGCAACCTTTTTTTTTTTTTTTTTTTTCCCCTGTATTTTCACCAAAGGCAGGATGGCTGGGCGGGATGCTCCCCGCTCCAACTGCTCCACGGCCAGCACAGGGTGTTTCTGCGACGCTCGCAGCCCTGACCCCGGTGCTCTCGGAGGAAGCGCGCGGTTCCTGGAAAGCATTGTTCCCGCGTTTGTTTGTTCCGCGGCCTCCCAGCAGCCACTGGGAAGAAGAGGAATAAAGGGCAGTGTAAGGGAGCAGCTCCCGCAGAGGGGACGCGGGTGGGCAGACAGGACTGGATTCCCCGGTTGAGCCCCGGGGGCCTTCCTAGGCACAGCCAGCGCATCCCGCTGATGGTCCGTGCCTGAGCAGACACCTACCTGGGTGCGTGGTGATGTCTGTCGGCCCCGAAGGGGCAGGACTTTGCCTCCTGAGGGTCTCAGGTACGAGCCCAGTGCAGCTGCAAAGCCGAAGGGATGGCGCTGCATTTGGAGGAGAGATGTTTTCTCTCCCAAACTGCCTCTCCAGGTCCATCACACTTTGAAACGTGAATCCAACCGAGGGACAGCCGGGCTGATGCTGGTTGTGCTGCAGGAAAACCTCTGCCTCTGCTCTCGCCTTGCACTAATTCTTCAAGGCACCCATTACCCTCCTGGGACACTGTGGAGGGGGGGGCCAGCAGCTGCTGATGTAGCCCTGAGGGCTGTGGGGTGGCTGCCCCCCGTTCAACAGGAACAGAGAGAGCCCTCATCACTGTCTCACGGGAAGTAGCTATTTCAGGCCGGCAGTAACCAAAGCAGGATGGCTGAGCCAGGGGTGAAGGGGTGTGTGCTGGCTCCCCTGCCCCACTGGGAATGGTGAGAATTAATTTGTGCAGAATCTGCCAGGGTCTGAGCCACCAGTGCCAGGGCTGCCTGTGAGCCCCAGGTGGCCTGTGAACCCCGGGTCACCCAGCCACACTCCAGCCTCTGGGCAGCAGGACCTTCCCTGGCCAGAAGGACCTGGCCACCCCCAAAGGAGCTGTGCCAGCGTGGGTCAGGCCTGAGGTGGTTGTTGCAGCCAGAAGTGCTTGTTAGTAACCCTCTTTGCAATTAGCCCACTGGTTCCATCGGCATCTCTGTGAATAAGGCTTGTCCCGGAATGACTGCAGTGGAGGCCCTGGAGGGTGACCTGGAGGGGGATGCTCACTCAGCAGCCACCGCGGGACATTGTGCCCCAGGGTGACACTGGGGCACTGCAAAGCTCTTTTCTGCACCAAAGCCTCCAAACCTGAGTCACACAAACAGTTCAGCCAGCTGTGTATGGTGCTGCCAGGTGGAGCATTTCAGATGCCCTGGGGTTTCCTGCACAGCAGACCCCAACAGAGGCCTCTCCATCCACTGAGCAGTATTTCCCACTCTTTCCCACCAGTTCCCCAGGTTTGCAGTTGAAGAACCATTTGGTGTTTTTCAGTGATCTGTTCAGTCATGCCCAAGAGCCGAAAGCTGGCTTGGTAACATGTCCCATACCTCGAATGTCAATTACTTTTGCTCACAAGGCTTTGCAGCCCACTGAGGAGCCCTGAAAGAGCAGCACTGGCCCCTGCCAGGGTCTGGGCACCCCCCTGCACCCCCAACCCTCCTGGCTGCCCTCTTTGCCAGGGGTTGCAGGGCGAGAGAGTGGGCAACCGAGATGCAAGCCTGGAATGGCTGTGCCAGTGCCTGCCTGAGCCAGGGAATGGAACATTGTACCAAAAATAGGGCTCCCCCACTGTATTGTTACCCAAACATGTTCTGTGAGTAAATCAAACTCCCTGGGATTTTCCAAGCCAACTGCCTGGATTTTCCTGGGGTTGTTTTGCCCCAGCTGCTGGAAGGGCTGCCGTGCACACTGAGAGCACAAAGTAGCCCTGGGAAAGGATGGCCTGGAGGGGATCTTTCACCTTCCCCTCCTGCCCCAGCAGACAGAAGTGATGCTGTGCGTCCCATCAAGCTGCTGCTGAGGAAATTCAAGCTTCTGTTTCTGCCACCAGCATGAGCAAGGCTGCCAGCACATGCACTCTTCCTCATCCCCCAGGCATCCCTGAGACCACGTGAGGCATAGTCCTGCACTGGCTCTGCCAGTGCTGTACCTCATGGGATGTTCTTTCAGGGCAAACAGGGCCAAAAGAAAAAATCCAGCCTGTTTGCTGAGCAAAACGTCCAGGGGGAGGAAAAATAAACACAGGAAAAGTCACAAGAACTGGATATATCACTGGGTACTTAAATTATTACAAGGTCCTTAAGAGTTGTGTTTGCAGAAATGCTTCAGAAATGGCATAAATTTTATATGTAATAAAGTAATAGCAGGCATGATAGTGTCACGGATAACATCTGTGTCTGGTACTCATAACAGCACTGCTGATGCAGTGAACTCCAGTCACAAAGCTGCCAGGCTCTCAAACAGCACAGTGATACCCACTGAGAGATGGGGAAACTGAGGCACAAGTGTGTGCCTCAGCTTTTCCCAGTAAGCTGGCAGCAGAAGGAAACTGCCCCTGGATGCTGGGCTGGCACCCCTTTGTGCCTACTCCTACCCCATCCTCATCCCCACTCCAACCCACTCCATCCCATCCCAACCTATCCCACCCCTAATCAGCTCATCCCATTGCATCCCATCCCATTGCATCCCACACTATCCCATTCAATTTCATGTCATGTCACCTCATCTCATCCCACCCTATCCAACCCATCCTATGGCTGTCTCTTGGCCACACTGCACAACAACCCACCATACTGGGGACCCTCAGGAGCATCTTGCTTCCACTCCAGGTGCTGCACCAGTGCCAAGGGAAGGATCTACAGCAGCTCTTGTGTGCTGGGGAGCTCTGCAGGGAAAGCCTGGATGTGACCCAGCGCTGCCCAACTCTTGTTGAGTGTGCACCAAAAACTTCTGTTTTCCAGCGCAAAAACTTCTTCATGGCCTTTCTTGTGCAGGGCATGAATGGGAGTATGGGACAACTGCGAAGGGCTCTTGTTCCCTGTAGTTGCTGGCCTGATATGGACAAATGACTCCTTAAATATTGCAAAGGCTATTAAAACTATTACTGATAAAAGGCAAGAAGCTGGGAAAACAGACTAGACTGGACTATTTTTAGAGGCAGTGGCATCTGGACAGCATGAGAAATGCTTTGCACAAATTTAGTACAGCTGATGTTTCAACTCAAAGTTTGCTGGCGAAGCTGAAATCGCCTGGCACAGGCACCTCCAGGAACAGCAACCAGCACAAAACAGCAGCTCCAACACTGGCAAGGAACACCCATGACCAGGTGTCACTCATGGCCACCTAAACAGGGGCACAAGGCTCCTACTGGGCTGCCAGCACTTGGTGAAGCTCTGGCCAAGGATTTTCCGTGATGCTGCTCATGGTTGTGGGTGGAAACATCCCAAGTCCCTGGGGCAGATGTGTCACACCAGGTGGCACTGCAGCAGCCCCTGGGCCAGTAGCCAGCTGCCCTCCTTCAGGTGGATTTGGAGGGGCAGGCTGTGCAAAGCCTGTGGCTGAACAAACAAACACTGTCAGCATTTAAAATAGCCAAACTATTTAAAGACCCAGTGCTGGTGACCCCTGACCCAGGACAATTCTGTCTGCCTGCAATTCTGCAGCAGCTGGGCTCGGAAGAGGAAGAAGCCCTGCAAGTGCAATGCGGTGCTCCCCTGTGAGGGGACATTTTCTCTCACATCCAGAGAGCCATTTAAATCACTGATGCCAAGGGTCTGGGGAATGGCAGATTGATTTGCTACTGTGATTGTTTCACCGGTGCTGGGCCCTGGGCAGATGTGTCCTCATCCTCACCAACCCAATCACCTCCCTGCCTCCCTCCCTGCTTGGCCCACCTCTTTTCCCATCTCTTTGGGATGTGGCTCTCAGACTGGGCTCTTACCCTGCAGATCAGACTCCCTGTCCGCCCTTCCTCTCTCATCCCCTGCACCACTACTCCCAGTATGGCTCTGCATACAGAGACTGGTCCCAGTCCTGGCAGGGAAAGTGTGGGGGCACTGCCCACAGACCCCAGACAGGCCACAGAGTGCCACCAAGCCAGGGGTGAGAGGGAGCCCAACCCCCTGGTTGCAACAAAGGCAGCAGAGATGCTGTGTCGTGACAGAGGTAATGAAAAAGAGCCTGAGTTAAACCCCAGCCATCTGCCTCTGTTTTGCTAAACCCACTTCTCTGGCTGGAGCTGGCAGCTCAAGACTTGGCTGGCTATAGACACTTTCCAAAGGTTGTTGAAGGTAACATGAACCATCTTGCCACGTCCAAGGGCTTCCAGAGCAATTCCTTCATGGAAAAAGATCTGGTCAAGTCTTAGGCACAGCACTTGGACATAGACTGGGCAGTTGTGTGCTGCCAGGAGCCCCTCGGAGCCAGCACACCCATGTTTGCAGCCCACCAGCAGCAGAAGGGCAGGCACAGGGAGAGGGTCTGGGCACAAAATTTCTTTTATATGGGCCAGACACGCAGCGGCCACAGCATCCCCGAGAGGCCTGACAAGTCCCTGTCCCCTTGCTCGGTGGCAGAGCACAGCCATTGCTCCCCCTCCCCACTCTTTTTGTGCTTGTTTGTTGTTTGTATTTGGACATCCACCAGGTCCTGGTGAAAGCACTCAGAGCCCAGACTCACAGAGGCTCGTGCATTTCAACACCAATGATTATTCATCTAGAAAGCTCAGATTGGAGTGTGGTATTCATTATTGGCTGCTCTTCAGTCTCCTGTTTAAAACATTCCCAGCCCCGGTGCAGGAACAGCTGCCCTGTGCCCAGCCAGGCACACACGCACACTCAGCAGAGCTCACTGGCACAAAGCACTTCTCAAACTTCTTGGTGAGCCCTCAGCATGAGAAAACAACCCAGCTCAGCTCAGAAACCCTTATCTTCCCCCAAAGGAGACTCAGTTTGCTATGGTGATTACCTCTGTCTCCACTGACATTCATTAAAACACAGTATTTATATCTTCTGTTTCTCCTGGCGGACACGACTGAGCCCCAGGGTCAGCAGTCCAATAATTCCTGTCCCTGCACACTGGGACCCCACGAGCAGGAGTGACATTGTCCCAAGGAGGTGGCTCCAGCCAAAGGGGAAAGGCTCTGAGGAAGGTGAGGGAGACTGGGCTGGCTGGGAGGTGAACACATTGCTGGTTTGTAGTCGGGGTTGCTCTACTGAGCATGAGGTCAAAGCATTTTCCTGCACCTCACTGCCTGCAGGTGGGGGGAGAGCTTGTAAAGAGTCGATGCAGACCGATGGTGCATTGTTTTTTAGACCTTGTTTTTTCCGATATACCCTTTGCAGCAGCTCAGCTGCCACAAGGCAGGGAGAGATGCATCTGAGAGCAGCCAACCTCCAGGTCATTCGCAGGCCTTTGGCATCCCTGCACATCCCTGCCTGCTCCCCATGCCTGGCCAGACCTGCAGGTCCAGTACAAGGGACTTGCAGCTCTAGAGCTGCACACAGCACTGGGAGCTTAACAGAGTCTGAGTAGAGAAAGAAGGGCAGCAGATACCTGTCCTGTGCCTTGAGTTACCAGCCCAAACTCCTGCAGAGGATGCTCTGAAGAGCCCTTTGCAGGTAAGGATGTTGGATCTGTTGCCTGCCCTGATCTCACCCCCTTACGGCTGCCTGGCGTGCAGAGCAAAGCCACCCTCCTGCCTCAGGCCACTCACAATGGCCAGTGCCTGAGAGAACATCTGGGCTCTGAGTGGAGGGAACAGCAACCCAGCTGAAATGTTGCACTAAAAATAGCACGCTGTGGGTAGCTGGGGTTTCACATCCCTGAGAAAGCCTGCGCCAAGCAGGGACCCTTCACTCCCGTTATTGTCCACTTTCCCCCTCTCCCTCCAGAGACACCCTGGGGATTAACCAGCAAATAAATAGCTTTCTACAAGACAACAATGGCTTCTGTGATCAATCTTCATGAAATGTGGTTTGGTAGCTTTGCCAGAATCAACCCAGCTGCCAGTATGGTCCAGAATAAATGAGAGGCTGCGACAGGACCCTGGGAATGGAGAGGCAAAATGCCAGGGCTGAGGAACACAGCCTGGGCCACCTCGGGGACACTGCAGAGGTGAGACTGCCCAGGAAGGAACTGCAGATGGGTGGCCCCAGGGAGCTGCAGTGCTGCCCAGCCCTGCAGATGCTGCAGGGGGAAGAAAATAAAGGAAAGACAAGTTTAAGAAAGAGCTAATGAGAGAAGCTCATCTCAGGGCATTTAATTTTAGCAGAGTCAGTCTACCAAGGATGTGGGTACTTGTTCAGGAGCATCTACAACTTATCCTTATTTCACTTGGCTCCTCTGGGTTTTCATGAAGCACTTTCCAGAGGCACAAAAACCAAACTCCAGATTTACCAGAGCTTGCTGCTGCAGTTACTTACATAAAGTTACAGCACTCAGGCTTGCAACTGAAGTCTGCACCAGACCTCATTCATATGGCTTTTCCATACAGAATTCTCTGGCTTTTTACTGTCCAAAAGGAAAATAAAGATCAAGGTGAATGCAGAGTAACAGAGACTCTTTGCTTACTTTCCCTTCTGCCCTGCCAGTGTCTGGTGTTGGACCAGCCCCATCGGTCTGTCCCTCCTTACACCCCAACCAGCATCCCTGAAGCTGCCTGCAAAGCCCCCATTACCAAGGCTCACGCATCAAAACATGAAGGAGGTAGATTAAGATTTCACAGGCAGCAATTCAGGTGTTTTTTACCTTTCCAGCGTCTGCCTTGGAAATCTCACCCAGTGCAAAGGAGGAGTTTCTGCACACCACTGCATATTTGGCCCTCACCCAGTGGTGTGCCTGCAATTTCAGCATTTGTTGGGTCAGAGACTACTGTTTCCTAGGGATGGTGCCTTGCTGTCACAAAATATTATTGCTAGTGGAAAAAGAAGTTTGTTGCTCACTCAAGAAAAATAAATCCTTGACCCTTTACAAGACCTGTGCAGTAGTGGCGCCGTTGACTCCTTGTGAAAGTGTGTGGGTGGGAAAATAGTCTGTGCTGACTTTTCTGCTGGCTCTGTGAGCTGTGTCAGACATACACCCTCTCAATAGATGCCTGATAATGCTCAGCTACTCCTCTGCTTACAGCCTGCAAGCCCCTACAGAAACACTGACTGCAAGCCTGGAATTAGAGTCTCCCACTCATTATTTGAGAAGGACGTGCCTTTCACAGCCAAGTGGCCTCTATTTGCTTGGGGGGAAACATGTGCTTATCCCTTATTTATGTGATTTATTTCTTGAGATTAATGCATCGAATTGGCTTGCTCCCAAGCTCTCAATAAAGTCTTGGTTTTTGTGGGACTGTCCTGAACCACAAAGTTTCACTGCCTGTTTTCTGAAACTGAAAGAAGGATTTTTATCTCAGTCATAAAGCAGAAATTGGGGGGTTTCAGTCATAAGGCAGTTTAGCATTGTTTTGATCTGCAAGCAAATGATAGCCTTCTCTAAGTTCAAGGAGGGCTATTAAATCAACCCTGTGGAGATAGAGCAAACAAAAACAGCCTGAGTAAAGGAGTGAAGGAGGAATGTTCCTATTCACATAAGAAGGCACGAAAGCAGGGGAGGCAAGTTAATGATCAACTCATCTGGTGTGTTTACTTTTACATGCCACTGGGGTAAACAGAGCCATGTCATCCCTCCAGCCTGCCCTTGTTTATAAATATAGAATAACATTTACAGCTGAGTTTGCTGGACTCCCCTGGGTCCTGGCTGGAGAAGCCAAAGGGGTCTCGTCTCCCTGTCCTGCATGGGACAGGCCCTACTTCCAGGGCTCTGCTGCTGCAAATCACCTTCCAGCTCAGTGTTTGCACCTGTCTGTGCTGGGAAGGCACGAGCTCACCTTCCAGTAGAGCCTCTTGGAGATGTCCCCTTCGAGATGCCCCACTGGAGATGCTCCAGAAACGTCTTTCTCACCCAGTTCCTGTGGATACCCAGAGCTATCCCTTTACATTGCTGGGTTCAGAGCAACAGCAGATCCTAGAGCCCTGCTGGTGCTTTACAACAGCCTGAGCACACACAGGGACCAACATGTTCATCTTCGTGTCAGCCAACCCACCACAATGACAGTCAGAGTGAGGATTTGAAGTCATAGGTGTTATTGGCTGCAATTCAGAGTTATCCTTCAAAATAATCACATTTCATCCAAAAAATAAAGTTCTTATAAATGCTATGAAGTCCCTATGAGTGCTAATATTCAGTGAGCCCCAGCGGAGGAACCAAACAGCAAATACTGGGTGATTAATTCCCTCCTGCTGATGACTTGGTGCAACTTCTTTGTCCTGAATTCATTGATCACCACAGGCAAATCTAACGATTTTTTCAAGCTTCTGCCCTAGGTCTTGGTGCTGACCTGTTTGCAGTCAGCACTCAAGGTACAGCGTGCTGGGAGTTTGGAATGGGATCCTCCACGAGGACACCTCACACAGGGTTCACCTGCACACGGATTTGCATCAGCTTAGAGACACTGATGCAATTTCCTGCACAGGCATGATTGTGATGGTTTAAGGCAAACTTTTCTTGTGGTTTACTTAAAAACCCTTCCCTAACAATTTAAATTGGACATATTCTAGCTTAGAGTATGACATACCAGTGCTCATATAGGTTTTTCCTTACCTTAAATGTTGCCTCTGTGGTTTAATCAATACAATTCCGTGTGTGTCCTTAGATCCATATCACATGCAAAAATATGCATTGAATCTAAATCACATTTCTGTGAATAATCACTGACATTTATTATTATTTTGTTAAATAATTCTGTTGACACATTTCTGCCAAAAATTGCATGGAAGACAAGAACTGCTGCTTCTGTCAACTGTCAGTGTAGATACCAGGGACTATCCATCCTCATTTTTATTACTAAAAACATAATCCCATAATGATGGAAAAGAGCACTGCAAAAACTAGGGAATAAATTGGTTTACATGGGAATACATGTTTACAGAAAGTTTTTGTTCACAGCATGCACAAGCCTGACAAACACATCTCCTCATTTGCATCTATCCCCCCAAGGGGGACTTGCAGAGCCCTTAATCAAATTAAAAATAGCCAATTGAGCATCAGTGAGTTGTATGTTTCTGAGGGGGAAGCAACTCATGGTTGCTTGATGTTTCTTGCCTATAGAAAGCAAGTAATGCCCCAGCTGGCATGGATACTGGCATGGATGCTGGCATGGATGCTACCTCTTGTCATTGCACTGTTGGTATTTCAGGCTCATATCAAGATCAGCACAGGATAAATACCGGAAAAAATGTAATCACTAATCATTGCGCTATGAAAACAAAAATGCCAAACTTTGCGGAGAACCTCATTCACAGCAAATTATACAACCAGCTGTAATCGAGGTCATTTCAATCTGAGAGCATTTTCTATTTAAATCCACAACAATATTCGGGCCCCCTTCGTTGCCCAACAGTGAGAAAGCCACAATTGCTCTTGCGTGTCTGGATGCCCCGGGGTGGTGGCGCCAGGTCCCACAAGGATGCACCCACCAGAGCCCTGTCGCCCGCTGAGGAAGCCGGCAGAGCCTGCTCATCTCAGCCTTTCTATCGTGAGTGTCAGACCCAAGCATGACTCACGCATTTCCAAAGTTGCCATTCCCTCCCGCTGTCATTAGCCTGGTCCCTTTCCTCCGTGGTGCAGGCAGATGTGTGCTTTGCTCCGCAGTTTGAGCCAAGGAGGCCCTTGGCTCCTCAGGTCACTCCTACTTTGTGAGCCTCATGTATGGTGTCACCTGCCCCCACAGCCAGGGGACCAGCCCCTGGATCAGCCCAGAGCTGGGCATCGGTGCTGCAGCAAGCAGGAACTGGCTCTGTGCTGCTGGAGCTTGGCTGGTCTCTGGGAAGGCTGGCTGGGGTTCAAGCTTTTGTAACAGAGGTTTATCCGTGCTGCTGCCTAAGCTGGAGACAGTGGCAGGGTTTCCAGAGGGACACCCTGTAGCACTTGCACAGGGAAGCTGCTGACAAAGGGTCATGAGCAGGAAGGGGGGATGCTCTGAAATGCTTTTCTCGGCGCATGGACGACTGTGAGAGATGGTTTTGTAGTTAAACTGGGGAACAAGGCCCCCAGAGAATCCAGCTCAGAGCCTCCAAGCAGAGCTCTGCAATCCTCGTGCTCGCATTTCCCATCCGCACAATGGGACAATGACCCTCCCTCGGCGCCTGGGCGCCAGCAGGACAGTCCCCACGGCAGCTGCGACATGGACCCACTGCCCCGATGTGAAAAGCAGCCCAAAATGAAAAAAAAAAAAAAAAAAGCTGGTTATCCTGTCTTAAATGACTGCTGAAGCTTTGCTAGACAAGACCTAGTGGCTGTCCCCACGGCAGCACCAGAAGTAACTGTGCAAACTGCCTGGCGCGATTTAATTCCTTTTCTGGAGTGACTAACACCTCTATTATTCCCATCTGACCTCTGCAGACATCCTGTCACGCAATTGTGTGAAACTCTGTGGCGAGAAAGATAACCGGGCCTAAAATTAAACCATCCAGCACGTTTTTAATATTAGCACAGGCGAGGAGTGAATTCCCCCCTGGGTGGAATTCACCTCTTCTTGAATAAGCAAGCAAAAGCAGCCCTCAGTACCACACTGCCAGCAGTGACATGATGGGAATTATTTGTCTTTTTACTTGGTGAGCCCCTGGCCTGGGTAGAGCCTGTTCAGTGCAGGGACCTGCCTGGCTGCCACTGCCCTTCACAGGGTGCTGAGGGAGGTCCCAGCCCAGGCACCACATTGCACATGCAGCTGGAGATTTATTCCATGAAGACAGGCAGGCTATGGACGCTAAATGTGTGAGAGGCACTCCCCATATGAATAACCTGGTGTTAACTGGAGTCTCATGGTATCTTCACCTCTGGGAGAAAAGGCATCACAGCAAGACAGTCAGCGCTGAGCCTCAGCAGGGATATCACAGGGTTCCTTTGGCTGCAACAGGATGGCTGCTCCGTTTTCTTTTAAGTGTGGTTTTCTGGCAAAAATACCCCCCTGGGCTTTATCACGATGCCTTTTTCACAGTGAACTTCATAAGCAAGTTGGGCTCGGAGGTGCTAAAAGCTTTTTTGAAGGGCCTGACAGGCAGCCTGGCACTTTGGGGTGCAGCACGCACCCACGGACTGCCTTTCCTCCCCTCCCTGGTGAGGGGTTTGCTCACTCCAGCACTGTGAAGAGAAGGACTCAGGTTCAGGGGATGGAGATATCTGAACTGAAACGCCTCCTCAGCAGCCCACAGTGTCACTGCAGGGCTCCAACCGTGCCGTGCCGTACAGAGGGATGCAGAGTGCCCACGCAGGTTGTGTCCTGAGCAGGTAACCCGTTATCCCACCCGATAACGTGGCTCGGGGGCTGCTGATGGAGAGCCGGAGAGATGGAGGCTGCCTGCGACACTCGGGCCTTTCCCCATCAGTCCCTCCGGGGAGCCCCGCGGCTCTGGGATGGGGGCGACGGGATCTCTCCCGGTGCACACCAGCGCAGCCGGAGCCCTCCCGTCCCCCCAGCTTTCCGGTGGGATTTTTGCACTCTTGTGCTCCCTCTGGTGGTCCTCAGCCCAGCTCCGCTCCCGCACCGCTCCCGCACCGCCCCCGCAGTGCTGGGCACCCCAAACCCTTGGGTCCCAGCCCCTCCGCTCCCCACGGCCAGCAGCACTCTAAAGCTCGTCTCCGAGCCAGCCTCCAGTGACGGAGAGGTCCCGCTGCCAGTCGGACAGAGGGGACTGCTGCTGGGACTGCTCTAACCGGGATCCAGACAGGATCCACACATCCTGGGAAACAGCAAAAAACACATCATCCAAAATAAAAACTTTAAAACATACTCTCGGGAGTGATACTACAAGACATGGATATGATGAAGATGACTCAGACTAGACTGGGACTGCAGGGATCACATTACTAAATTAAATCACACATGGGCACAGACAGGACACTGGATTTGTCAGCCCGATTTTGTACAAATGCACAGGGCAGCTTATTGCACCAACGCCTCCACAGGTTGCACTGTTGGTATCAGCTCCACAGTCTGCACTGTTGGCATCAGCTGTGAAACACATTCTCATGGTCAGAGGTGACCTGCCTTGCTCCTACATTGCACAGGTACCGCTGGCTACACCCGTGCTACCATCAGGGATGGAGGACACCAACACAGAGCAAAGGCTGCAGCTCAGCCCAGTGGCTGCCAGTCCCTGGCCTGCTGAAGGGGACAAGGACACACCAAATCAGGCCAGGACATCGTGGTGCAAGGTCTGGTTTGCAGGCTGTGCTCCAGCACTGCAAGGGGTTCTCCTGCGTTTTCTGTCTCAGCAATACTTGCCAGTTTTATTAGAAAGTTGGTTGTTGTTTCAAGGCTGCTTTCTAGCAGTTATTGCCAACTAGGGACAGAGGTGGGGGAGCTGCTCTCTGCACGGCACAAATGGCAGCTGCCAAGACACCTTCTCCAAGGCCCCATAAAAGCCTGGTTATGGCTCAGGCTGCCTCCTCTCAGCCAGACATCTCGGAGGGTGACCCCGCACAGGAGGCTGCACAGCCAGCCCTCCCAGCTCAGAGCCCTGTGTCCCCAGCCCTGTCCATGAAGCGATGTCCAGCTGCCTCTCTCATTGCCATGGCTCAGCTGTGCCCCTGATGTTCCTGGGTCTTAGATGGCAGCTGCTGCTCAGCAAAGGTGGTGAAAGAGCTAAAACTCTCGCTGTGCCCCAGGAGTAGCCCAAGACAATGGGGAGCTCCAAGGCAGAGGAAAAGGAAGGGGATATAAACAAGAAAAAGAATTCTGTTATCCTGCTCACACAGCCTTCTTCTCCTCTCCAGCACTGCCACTGAACCCCGGAAAGCCACAGTGACCCACTGTGCATCACTGACCACAGAGGCTCTGCTGTGCATATGCTTCACTCCAGCCTCTGCCCCTAGCACCCCAAAATCTGGGTAGCTCCACACAGGGTCCAAGTTCAGCCTTTCCTGGGAGCAACGAGCAGCCCAGCAGCTCTCAGCTGTGCTTTTTTGGGGGGTGCAGACTTGATGTTTCAGAGCTGCTTTCCAGAGCAAACAATAAATCTTTAAAATAAGTGTGGGGTTCTCTGAAAGTCACTGAATTCAATGGCTGAGCCCTGCAACAAAGGCTTTTCCTGAGCGCAGTGGCTCCCTGCCCATCACGCTCCCGGGGGGACGGCAGAGGCGGCAGAGAGGAGGTGAGTGCTGGCTCCAGTTTGTAGATTG
This sequence comes from Empidonax traillii, assembly GCF_003031625.1. Classification (NCBI taxonomy): domain Eukaryota; kingdom Metazoa; phylum Chordata; class Aves; order Passeriformes; family Tyrannidae; genus Empidonax; species Empidonax traillii. Next base: position 4,500,812 of record NW_020955213.1, on the reverse strand, counting down.
TGACTGCTGGAGAAAACAAAACCTGTCCAGAAGTTTCGGGAGGCATCAATGCCTTGCACTGACGCAGCTGGTCCCCGGGGGAGAACAGCACCATGAGCTGCTGCTTTTCCACAGCCCCAAGGCACCCGTCTTGCCACAGGGCACTCTCTTGAAGCCCTTTTGGGGGGAGCTGCCACCACTTCTGCCAACTTCATCTTCAAGTGCAAAGTGATGCCCCACAGACATCTCTTCTCATGCAGAGCTCACAGTTGGTTTCGGCACATCACAGGACTATTCCCGTATAACCACCATCCCTCTTAGGCGTCCTGCTCTGGTAGGGGACAGCCACCCATCAGTGCAGGCACCCACCCGTGGCTGCAAGCAGTGCTGTTAAAAGGAACCAGCTGCTTCTGCATTTTGCAGGTTGGTCTTTGCCTGTGAGGAGGTGAAACTCCACATCTGTCTGACCACTGCAGAGCCAAAGCAGGTTGGACAGGCACAGCTGGTGACCCACACCACAGGGCTTTCTCCAGGTGAAGCGTCATCATCAACCCTTTCACTTTGTGCAGCTCTTTAGCCAAAATACTTTTCATAAATAAATCCTTTATCTTTCAAACTGATCCCTCTGCTTTCTGGGACCTTTTTGGTTTTGCAAATAACCAATTAAACATGTGTAGCTGTCTCCCATGTTAATTTTTCCTTGGTATCATAGACAGCTGATATCATTTCAGTGCATGAAACTGCGAAGTCAAAGTAAGTGAAAGCATAGAAGAATCAGGGCTCAAATAGTGAAAACTTCCCAACCAGAGGCTGCTAAAATGAAACAGCAAAAGTTTTTCTATGGTTGAGAATAGCCCTGTTATCTCTCAGGGAGACAGCAAACTTTCCTCTCCAAGGAATAGGTGAGTCAGCAACACCAACAGAGGCAGCACTACACAAATGTGCTCGAGGAGAAACTCTACTATATATTGCTGTATACTGAGAAACACAAATAAACTCTATTACTGTTATTAATTCTGCAACAAAATTATTTTTCCAAATCTTCCCCAAACCAGATGTGGAAACATTTAGCTACCTCTGCGTTCCTCCAGCCCTGAGCCTGAACCAAGTGTTTCAAGAGGGAGAGGGAGGTGGAAACCATGACTGGTTTCAGTGAAATTCACGGATTTCCCAATTCATGGTATCATTTACTGACATCATGAAACTAATTGGGCTTTTTCTTCTGTCTCTTTACAATTAGGTATTTTCCCCAAGCGGCTGAAATTTCTCTTTCTTGCAAACAAAATTGAATTTCTTTCCTGTAAAGAGTACAGAAATGTAGATTTTGTTCCCAGAAGCAAGATTCAGAAATCATTATTTTTTTTATTAGAATATTTTATTAGATGTAGTTAGTGCAAAATACAGTGCTAAAAGGCAGCAGCTCCAATAGCCCATCTCATCACTGGCTCTCCCAAATCACGTATCAGACTGGAAAACAAAAGGGAGGTCACCTTGCTTCCCTGCTTGGCTTCCCCCCATGGGTTACACAGCCCTGATTCTCTGTGGTTTCCCGTGTCTCCTGCCTCCTCGATGTGCTGCCATGAAGCTGGGGCACTCAGCACTGTGCAATACACGTGTCTGTCCAGGTGATGGAATTGCAGGGAAGGGCTGAGCCAGGCTGAGCTAAGCCTGAAAGCCAGTGTCTACCACACAGCCACAGGTCTCCCTCCGCTCTCCTGAGCTGCAGTCAGGGTGCAGCAACAGGACCTAATCCACGGGAACACTCCCTGTGCCACCTCCATTCAAAGACACTAATTATTTCTTGCAGTTTTCATCATCCACTGAAATAAATAATGTTGGCAAACATAACTGTGCACACTTCCTAAGCTGTGCGGTTCACAGGGTAGATGGGTCTTCTGCCGTGCACAGCACTTGGGTGTACATGTGCATTTCTGCAGGCAGCTCTGCTCTGTCCCCTCACACCTGGTCGGGTTCCCACTCCCCAGCACCGCTCAAAAACAGACCCATTCCCAACAGGACAGGCTTTGGAGCTGGCATGGGGCCCAATCCTGCATCCCATCCTGAGGGAAGTCTGGAGGCACTGCCTCCTCGCTGCCTGCACACCCTTTTCCTGTTCCCCCACAAGAGCTATGTGTTATCACACCCACTAGACTTGACATTTCATGAAGGAGAAAATGAATAAAAGATAAGCAGAGAGAAGAACTAATTTAGAAAAAGTACTAATTAAACTTATTCTGGGTGGTCTCATTTTGGCATTCTGCCTTTTGGGCTAGACTGGTTTTGCTGCCGCTTCCCTTTCTCACATGTTTTCTCCTCTCACCTCTCCCAGCACCTACAGCCATCCCTGCAGGGGATTTCTGTGGTGTCTGGTCCTGGTGTCTGGGGGTTGCAAGGCATCACTGGCTTGGGTGCAAGGCAGAACTTTACCTTCATTCCCCCAGGCTGTGCTGCATCCTTCCTACTAAAGTTTGCATTTTCAGTGAAAAGCATAAGGCTGTTATTGGATTTCACTGGAACTGGGCCAGATATGGCAGGTAAGTGTCTGGTCTTCTGTCCCAAATGACATTATTATAAGTGAATTTGCTAAGCAGTGTGTGATGCAGTCCAAGCAGGTTTTGGCCTCCTGCTCATGCAACATCTCTTCGCACCCAAGGCAACATTGAAATACAATTTGAAGCCTGTTCTGCCATTGCTTCTGCACTATGCACTGCTGAATTAACTCCTGGTGCAAGGCTGCAGTTTTGCACAGAGAGTCAGATCCTGCATGGCCTTAAAATCCAGACTCACCCCTGAAGCCTCCTTGCTAGCTGGAGGCACCATGAGATAGAAAGTTCTTAGAAGAAGGGAAGATGTCAACAAAGTGCCTCCCCATGAGTTCTGCCAGTGTTGACAGCAGGGTATGAGCAACACCTCTTCATCCCACTGCTCAGAGTGGAAAACACTCTGTTGTACATTAGGTACAACTAGGGGTAACTGAGTAATTAAAAAACCCTGAGTAATTTAGGGTAAAACACTCGTGTAAAGGTATATTGTGCTCTGGCCATGTAGAAACCTAATTAATGTCTATCCCCAGGAGCAACACTCATCTTCCTGTTAAAATTCTGCTAATAGGATAACTCGCCCATGGCCAACCTGTGCACCCAGTGCCATGATTTCCTCTTTACTCGGGAACACAGCAGCTGGGATCAGGTGCCCTGGCACAGAGCTGCTATCCCTGCTCAAAGCTGCCTTATTAGAAAACACCTCTCTTCAGGAAAATGGGTGTCACCAACAAAAACCAGGATGGAGATTTTCAAAAGCAATGAAGATCTCTCAGTGTGCCCTGAAAGCCCCTTGAGACGAACTTTCCCCAGGTAAGGGTTAAGGAGTCACCAAAGCAAGTGGTCATGGGCTGGAGAGCCACAGCACTGCATAACCTTCCCAAAGCCTTTCCACTCCTTCCTGGGGAGGGAAACCAGGGACACACCAGCAGGGTGCTTGGGGCTGGCCTGCCAGTCTCTCTCCAGTATTTGAGCCATTGGTCCTCTCCTCCACAAGCCCAGTCTTAATTCTGAAAGCACCTGCTGGAAGGGCAGCAATCACAGTCCAACACCCAGCATGGAAACAAGCTGCCTACAGACAGAAAAGGGCAAGTGCTCCTCACTGAAATCACAGAGAGAGGCTTAAAACTCAACTCTGAAAGAAGGGTACCAGCACGAGGGCAAGCTCAAGAGCCTCCCTGGCTCCCTTCTGGTGCTCCTGGGCTGGACATGGGCCTGTTTGCTTTGGAAACGGAGTTGGATCTCCTGGGAGCACCTGCCCAGGAATAGTCCATGGGGTAACCTGCAGCTCAGAAAACCTGCTTTCCTTGCTAGTTTATTGGGTGGAAGCTCTCAGAGATGCACAGCTTCACTGCTTGGGTTTTCTTCTGGCCATTCTAGGAGCTACCCTTTAGGAATTAATACATCCTCCAGTTAAAAAGCCAGGAGCCAGACTGTCTTTCCTAGGAAGAGAGCCAAGGGCATCTGAAGACAACAACTAACCTACCATTTCATAGACTCCTCGCATGTCTAAGGGATTCTTCCTGGGGCTATTGCCTTGAATTGTACCAAATGACTCCTGGACGGTATAATTTAAGATATGTGTCATACATCAGAGGTCCAGGGGATGGTCACAGAGCACAATGCATAAAATATTCAGCTACAGATATCAGTTTTCCTATTGTATCAGCATAACAAGGACTTTTGCAACTGTCTGATGTTGACACTGGTTTGTATTGTGAATGTCCCTGTCTATTCTATGGCTCTGTATTAAATAACACATCATCCTATCATGACATTTTGCTTTGCCAGAAGGATACAATATTTATATGCACATGCCCACAGTACTGCACTTCTGACAGAATACTGTCTCAATGACAAATTGCAAGTTTAATAGCACAACTCAGAAAAAAGTTTTAAACCTGCTGGCTTTGGGGAAGTCAGAGGAGCTTGTTTAGGTACAGGAGCAGACAAAGTCATCGTGTGCTGTTTCAATAAATATTGATCTTCAAAACTGTTAACACTTTTGCACGAAGAAGCTGAAGAGCTGCTATAACAGATATTTTCTCAATGTTATTTCAAATCCATGAGAGCAGCGTTGCTTTCAAGATGCAGGCAGCTCCTCACTCATGGTCAGCACATCTTCTGCCAATGGCATTTGCTCAAGGACGAGGCCAGCAGACACCTCCACAGCCAATGTGCTGCTGGTTATCCTATGGGCAGCCATGCTTCTGCTTTTCACAGTGAGAGAGAACAAAGTGGAAAGTGCTCCAGCCCTTTTTGGAGTGACCTTGATGTGCAACTTGCCTCCCATCCTTTCAAGCTCTACTTTTTGTATCCTGCCTCTGTCCCCTCTCACACTGTACCAGAAAACCTCTGCAGTGATTTTGGGATGTGGTTCTGCAGCAGCATCTTCTCCCCTGCCCTCATTTCTGTGCTTGGTCCAGTTGATGCATCCATGGGGAGAGCTCACAAAAGGGCTGGAAATACAAAGGGAAATATTCAGGGAAATGCCGAGCTGACCCTGGGCTCTGCACAGGCCAGATCACAGCAGCAATGCCAAAGGCCTGCCAGGGACAGGCTGGAGTATCTCACTCTTCCCCGCCCTGAATTTAGTCAGAATATTTTACAGGCAGTTTTCTATTGAGATGTCGGTTGCGCTATCAACCCGCCCCCTCCCCTGCACATAATCAAAATATTTTGATAACCGAAAAATGTCAGGCAATACAGCAAATTTTGCAGTAAATAAATACAGCAAATAACTGCAAAGACAAGGAGGGGAAGAGTGGGGAGCTGGTGCCTTTGCAGAAGGTTTCCATCCCCAAACTAGAAAAAAATAGTTTAAAATTAGTGTTTCAACAAAAGTAGTTACTTTTTACACAAATAACCCTCCTCTAGGGAAAATTAAAAAAAGGAGACCAATGGTAGGCAATGTCATGCTGCTGGTTCACACCCCTCTGCCTTGGAAGGCCACAGCACGGCCCGGTTGCTCCTCACGGCAGACAAGGAGTGATGAGATGAACCGCCTGGCAAACGGGCCCTTGGCGAGGTACTGAACACATCCCAAACACGTGTGACAAATTGCAATGACAAGGTTGTGCTGGCAGGCTGGATGGTGGGTAATGAAATCCCTGTCCAGTCAGTGCTATGTTCTGGGCACACTTTGAGCCAAGAGAAGGCAAAAGATGCTGCCAAAAACCCATCGGCATGGCCACCACACCCTTCTTCCACACTGCGGCGAGTGGCTGAGGGTACAAGCACAGAGGGTGCCCAGAAAGCCATGGTTGGGACTGTCACACCACCTGCAGAGCTGGGGGAAATGTGAAATGCCAGGGCTGCTCCTTGCCACCATCCCAGGCACCCCAGACTGCCCACCCACACTCCCTGTGCCCCACACAGCCCCTGCAGACTCAGGGACCCCCTTTCCCATGCCAAAGCCTGATGTCAGGGTATGGTTAGGGACTGGCCAGACACTCATCCAAGAAGCAGTGAAGTTTATTAGCTCAGTAGCAGTGGAAAGTTTCCAGGCTGGGCAGGATGCTCTGGCAGTGAGCCAGGTGGGGAGAAGGGGCTGCACAAGGCTCTCATTGCAACAGGAAAGCAAGGGCAGCTTGGGTAGCACAGCTCTCAGACCCCAGGGACTGCTTTTGAAGAGGTGTTTCTCTTGAGCCATTTGTCCTCTCCAATGTACCTTGTCCCATCAATATCCCTCCTGAAAGGGCATGTAGCCTGCAAGTTTTTGCTTTATTCTTCTTTCACTTGTGGACAGCAGAGGCAAACCTGGCATTTGGTTAGGCATTGGGCAAACAGAATTGATGTCCTCAAAGAGTTTCCTGCTTTTGCCATCAGCCTGCAGCATGGAAGAAGCTGCCACAGCTCATCCCTGCAACAGGGAGCAGAAGGATTTCAGCAGGCCACTTTTCGTATGTGTGGTGCAGGATGTTTATTTTTTTTAACCATCCAGGGTATGGCATTCTGAGTGTATGACAAGCCCCAACCCGGTTTGGTGTCTGTGCCAAGGTAAGGGAAAGCCAGTGGGCCTCACTGCATCTCTGGAGTGCAACTGCAGTGCCCCGAGAGCCGGTGGACAGGCGAGGAACAGGACCTAGGCAGGACCCTGCAGGTGTGCCTGTGGGAGGGCAAGCAGCAAACAGCTTCACTGGGGTGCTTTGGGCTTTCTGCCTTCTGCCCCAGTGATCCGTGGGGCACATCTCTGCTCAAAGGCAGGGGCCATACAGCATCCATCTGCAAAAATACCCAGCAAACACAATCCCTCGCCCTTCCCCCGGTCTCTGTGAGCAGCATTCATTCCTCGCTCTCGCTGTAGATCCAGCATGTCGAGTCCTTTCTCCCCAAGAGTATTCTCCCTTTACAAAGCAAGATCATAAAGCAGTGACATAATCCAAGCTTGGCAAACACTTTTGCTGATGTTAAGCCAGTGCCTTTCGTGGTTCTCAGTGCAGCTTTTGAGACCATGATATACATGGCGCAACCAGCTGATTAAATGTGCAGGAGCCTCCCAAGATACCATTTCATCCGAAATGCTGACATGTATATTTGACTTCCAATAAGTGTGGGGCTTTTTTTTTTTTTTTCATTTTTAATTAGTTCTCACAAGGGTGGGAGTCAGACACAGCTACACAATGAAGTTCTCCATAGAATAGGTATGATTCAACCAGATGACTCCTGGCCAGACTTCCTAACCCATCTACCTTGCAGCGGAGCCTCAAAGCCAAATTAATTAGAGGCCACCCACATGTAGATGTGATTCTGTGTAGGTGAATCTCTTTGCCCATTCATTCCCCACCACATCTGCTGAAATCTCAACATACAACATACATGCTAAGGGTGAGTGGGAGGGCTGTGGTGCTAAATAAATGACTTGATTCGTTTCGTTTTGGCACTGAAACGCAGCCAGCCAGTGAGGCTGAGTAGTAAACAATAGTAATGCAGGGAGAAAAAGTAAGGAAAAAAAAAAAAAAAGGCAACATATAAGATGCCTCAATGAAGAGGTGTGATTGTTGGCAAAATGTGTCCTGTTTGAGTTTATGGGATGTACAGAGTCTTTTTATTAGGGATACTTTTTGCTATTAGCTTAATAAAAAAAGGACCAATTGTTTCTGCCATCTGAGAAAACTCTTGGTGGAACAGGCAGAAATCCAGGAATAATTAAGAAAATAATAGTGCACACCCAACAAGAAAAACATTATTTGTTTAAAGATGAAGTCCCTCCAGAATACTTGGTAGTGATTGCATTTCTTTCAAAAGGGGGGGAAAAACCCTTCTAAATGAAAAGCAGCAGCCATCAGCTAGTTTCTAAGATCTCAAGTGGAAAAAGTGCAGGGTTGTAAACCCCCTCAGTGGTGAGGTTTTTCCGTTTTCACTGCTCTTATCATCCTTTGCAAGTTGCAAAATAATAGTGTTTTGCCCCTACATGTTTCCATCAGAGGATCAGAAGCTCTTCACAAAGCAGAATTAATTGAGCTTCACTGCTCACCTGTGAGAACAGAGCAATTATTTAGCAACAGGATTTGGGGTTTTTTTTGCTGTTTGGGGTGGAGGTAGAAATAAAAACTGTTAGAAGATTATAAACCTACCAAACCAACAAGAAACTTGGCAGCTTTGCCCATTTCCACCAATGAATGTGACAAACCTGGAAGTTTCTGAGTGCCAGATCTGGGTTCTCTCTTCAGAAAGGATCACTTCGTCTCAGCATCACCTTCCCCTAGGCCTCACCTTGTCAGACTTCGCACCAGCACAAATCACCATCCTCCCAAGCTCTGACTCTTCAAATTTAAAAGTCTTCAGAAAACCATGTCTCCAAACCACCCATCTTTCCCGCGAGTGTCGTGGTGCCATCCCACACCAGGGATGCGAGATGTGGGCTCTGAAATCCTGCTCCCATCGATCCTGTGTGACTCTGGACATGTTATAGCACAGGGGGAATATCTACTGAGCCTATGGGTCGGGGAAAGGAGGGCTGCGAATCGGTGTTTGTGGAGAACTTCATATCACAGTAATGAAGGGGAAAAAGAACAACTCTAAGATTCACTCTGATGTCGTGTGAATGCACGGGCAGAACCACCCACTGAGTAACAAGACATCAACTTTTACCCAAGCAGCTCTGGGAAAGCATCATCCCTGCTCCGAGTGGGTTACAAGAGGCCATAAACCACGGAGGGAAGAGCAGCGGAACGAGCCGCTTTGCACGACAGGCGAAGCCGCGCTTCCCCACCGCTCCCGTGCAGCTCTCGAGGTTTATAAACACTTGTTTACTTTTTCCCCAGACTGAGGATTTGTTCCCTGCACGCAGCTTTCGGCAGCGACCGGACTGGGGTCAGGTGAACCCAGCCCTGCCCGGCCGGTCCCCGCGGGGGCCGCGCATCCCCCTCCGGGCGGTACCGGCGGAGCATCGCCCGCCCCGCTCCGCCCCGAGCCGCGCCCAGCCCGGCCCGGCCCGCCCCGCCGGGCGGTGCTGCGGCCGCCCCCGCTCCCAGCAGCCCTTGCAGCCGCCTACAATGAAATTTGCGAAGTTTTTTCGGTTTCGGCGCCATTTTCGAGTGGACTCGGAGGTGAGGAGGGAGGGCGGCCGGGGCGGCGGGGCCGGGGCGCCGCGGGGGGCGACCGCCAACCCCCGTTCCCCCGTGCCCGCCGCGGGCGGGACGGCCCGGCCCGGCTCGGCCCCACGGGAGGGACGCGGGGGGCGGCGGGACGGGGCGGGATGGGATGGGATGGGATGGGATGGGGGGGGAGGACGGACA
>NW_020955213.1:4479648-4489983 GCF_003031625.1 Empidonax traillii | reverse complement strand
TTGTGTGTTGTGTGCGTGTTACGTGTAGGTGAGGGACCATCTGCCAAGTTTCATCATCTTCTGCTCTGAAGAAATCCAGAGAACTCACCAGAAACTGCGAAAGTCTGTATTTAGTTAATCCACTTTGGTAGGAAATAACAGTAAAATTTTCCTGCTAATGCAGTAAACATTTATGAAATGTAAGAGGGAAGCTTTAAGTAATGCTTCAGGCAAACTGACCCAAATTTAAAAAAAAAAAAAAAAATTAAATCAAAGTGCTCTTGTTATGTTTTGAATTACTGTTCATCTGACAAAAAAAAAATAGGGTGGGTTTGTTTTTTTTTTTTTCCTGTTCTTAACAAATAAACTTTATAGGAATCAGGGCTTCCATATCTGTCCCTTGTTGTTTAAGACTGGATGAGATGACAATGCAAAAAAATGGAAGTAACAAGAACCATCATACTTGTCTTCTCCTCAGCAGTGTTGAGAAAAAACTGTGGATCCTGGAATTCTGCTGTGGATTTTACTGGTTTTCTGGAGTACTGTAAGTTGAAGTCTTGTCCCGCAGGCCCTCGCGAGCACCAGTAGCTCCTGGTCGTAGTGACACCCTCGCCCTGGTGAATACAGCTGATCCTGCTGGTAACGATGTCGGGGTCGAGTTTCGCACGGGGTGAAGTTAACGAATTAATTTTTTGCGTTACTCGAATTCGCCCTTTGTAGCTGCAGTTTGGTTTCGGGTGCTCGGCCCCACCTCGGAGCGCGTGTGGTTTAGCGCGCGGAAGGTGTGCCGTTGCTGGCATCAAAACATGCTGGGTTTTTATATGAGCCACTTGCTGCTTCTCTGGCCCTTTTTTTTAACGGGTAAATTAGCGAGAAAAAAGATCACTTCTTAATCAAGCGTATGAGAAATAATTTGCTCCCCGCACAGCTTCGGCGGGCGAACGAGGAGGAAAAGCATATTTTCTGCGTTTATTTTGTGCGGCCGGGGGCGAGTCTTAGCTGGGTAAGACACGTGCGAGGGCGATTTGGGTGCGGTGTGAGCGCCGGGGAGATGCGCTGGAGGTGCCGCACAAATGAAAGTAACTTGGCTGTGTGCGGTTCTCACGGCTGGCTGCTCCTGCTCTTTTACAGCCCCTTCTCCCGCAGCCCTCACTCGCCTTCAGCAGCCTGTCGGGGCTGGTCTTGTTGGAACGGAGTAGCTGGAAGCATGTGGTGGTTGTTGATCATGCATCGGGTCTGATCCCGGCTATTGGCTGCATCTGTAAATATTAGGATGTGACTTTTGTTTAAATTTCACTGTTCAAGGGAGGAGGAACGAAGGTGGTGGGATTTATTTTTTTTCAGAGTCAGGCAGATCTGAAGTGTTTTGGTGGTGTTACTCACACCCTTATTTTCATTTTGTCACTATAGTTTTGTCTCTCTAGTGAGTGTCTGGGACCTTCGGCTGTAATGAGATGATTTATTTTAGTCTTTTTTGTAAAATAATAAATGCCTTTTTTCTTTTTTTTGATTGTTTCTAATGAGAACAATGACTTCAGGATTTGTTTGTGCATGTCTCCTGTAAAACCGTTCGATAGCAGAGTTGGGGTTTTTGTTCCCGTTTTTTATAGAGAGAGGAAATGCTGAATATTTACTTGTCTTTGAGCTCACCTAGCCTTGCAGTGTGTGGGTCAGTAAAGGCTCTGTATGCAAATCTGTCCTGTCATGGGCTCCTGTATTTATTTCCTTCCCTTTCCCAGGGTGCTCCTTCTCACTTTTTTTTTTTTTTCTTCTCTTTTTTTTTATTTCTGGTTACAGTGTCAGTGAGGAGGGCCGAGGTTGTATTTTAAGGGAGTCCTGTATTTCAGGGGGAATTTGTTTTGGTTTTGTGCGTGTGTTTGTGACTGGAACGGGGCAGGGGGGCGGGTGTTTTTTACTTAATTGCCCAATATACTTTGGCAAGCAGAAGTTGCATTGTTTTGTGGACTGCATTAATGGATTTCTGCATGTTCAAATCCCCCAGTTATTTGGGGGATTTAATTAAACCTCTGTAAGGGGCTGGCTTATGGAGATGACAGGTAGAAGTTTCTGTTTCTAGAAATAGCTGGTGTACACACTGCGGGTGCGGAGGTCGTGGCAGCACAAGGGCTGCAAAGTTTTTGCATTGAGGTGGAGCTTTTGGGGCAGTTCTCATGTTTGGGGCTGCCAGTACAGTGGGACACCCCATTCCTGGCTGTAATGGGATGTTGCTCCAGGGCTGGAGGTGCTCCTGGGTGCTGCCTCCCTGTGACAGTGAGGGGCTGAGCACCCAATAGTGCCACCACAAAAGCCCCAACACCCAGACAGCCTCTCTGCATCTTACCTGCTTGTCCTAGGCCTGGTTTACACCTAAACCAGCATAAATAAGATGTTTCCATTGCTTCTCGTCTGCCAGCACCCATAAGTAGCTCTTGCTGCTGCTGTTTTAATCCTTCAGGGAGGGGAGGCGGGCTTGCTGCCAGCCATGGTTGTGCCCAGTGCTTTTCCACCCACCCCAGAGCTGCCGCTGGTTTTGTGTGGCTCATCCCTCCTTGATACCCAGGGTTATGATTCAGGATTGCCAGTGTGTGCCTTGGGTACCACTGCCTGGAGTCACCCAGTGGTGCCAGCAGAGCTGGTAGCCCTGGCTGCAGGAATGCGGAGAGCAGGGAGAAGAGGGATGCAATCACGCTTTAAGTTCTGCTTCGTTGTCTGCCCTGTCTGGAGCTGAAAACTTGATTATTTTTAATTCTTCCCCCAATTTTAAAAATATTTGTGCCCATCTGAGCCTTTGTGGTCTGTGTATGTGCCTGGGGAGGGGATCTGCCCCGCAGCCCCTGCAGCGTGGCGGTGCCTCTGCCAGCACCTTGTAAACCCTTCTGTGTGTTGCTTTGCAGTTCCCACTGAAGCAGCAATTGCCTGATTTTGTCCGTGGAGTCAGTGCCAGAAGAGCCAATGTGCTGTGTTCAGAGGTAAGTTGGGAAGGTAAGCTCATGTGTCCCACCTGCTCCGAAATAACCTGTGGCATCTGCATCCCTCTGGGCAAATGCAGGTTCCTCTGAAATCCATATCCCTTCGTGAATACTGCAGGTAATGCCTTGGAGAGGTTGAGATAAGCTCAAATCATCCTGTTCAGCTGCCCATTTCTGATCGAAAGTTGAGATTTCCATAGCACAAACTGAGTTTGAAGAGTGAGATGGGATGATCCAATCACAGAACTTTCTATTGCTTAAAATAATGACGCTGTCACGTCATAAACACGCGTACTTTCTCAGATATGTATTCACTATTGAATACTCAGATAGTATTTCACTGCCTGTCCCAAATTTCCACTTGTCCAATACCCAGTGTGAATGATTTTTCCCTCTGTGCTAGAGGCTGGCAGAGGTGTTGAGCCCTTGCTTTGGAAAGTCCTTCTGAAGACAGCTCTTGCCCTCTTTGTTGAACTAGGCAAAAGTTTGATTTATATATATAAAAACGTTAATTAAAACATGAACCTCAAACACTACCAAAATGGATTCTAGAGCTAAGTGTGTTTGCTGTTGCTTTTTTTCTTTTGGAGTCACTTGAAGAGATGAAAAATAAGACTGCACAGGTACAGTCAAGTAAAATTTGCTGCAGAAATAATTAATAGTAAAATTATGTGGGGGGTGGTTTTCATTTAGCTGGTACGGGTTTAACACTGGATACATGTTGGCTTCGCAGTAAGTAGCAGTTGCTCATTAGGGAGTTGGCCCTGGTGGTGTCAGTGTTGAGGACACTGAAGGGGTGAAAATACTGCTTTTTTTTTTTTTTTTTGGCAAATATTTGATTTAAAATTTGCAGTCATTTGGCACGGGCCACGAGAGCTTTTGAAATTCCTATTTTTAAGTGTGCTAAGGAGGCAGGGACTCAGAGGAGGGCGGGCTGGAACCCGGCGGCTCCCCGGGCATGAGGGGATGGCACAAGAATCCGAACCAACAGTGTCATTTCTGGCACTGTGCATTGATGCTGCTTTTTAAGAAAATTAATTGAAGGAGGTTGTCACATAACTGGGACCAAAAAAAGGATGAAAGGAAACACAAAAGATGTCAGTCTTTCTGCCCTACACTGGTACTTTCTGCTCTGGTGCAGTCAGGGGAGGTAATGAAGTTCCGGAGATCTTTAATTTTTGATCTCCTAAGCTTTGTCCATTCAGATAGGAAAATAAGCATAATCTAGTCTTTTGGGGTATTTTTTAGATTTCTCACAAGTCAGGCCAAGCTGAATAAAACTATTTTAAGGAAAACTTGACAGGTTTGAACTGTTGGAATCTGGATTTATTTATCTGAAACATTAACATTGAGACATCTGGAAAAGCCTTGGTGTTCAGCAGCACCTAGGAGGAAAGTTCAAGGTAACATTTCCCCCCAGACCATTTGGAAGGGCTGCAAAGGTCTGCAGGCTCTTTGCAGTAGCAAAACCGGGAGAGATCTGCAGGATCTGGAAGTGCATATTTGTTGGGACCAAGTTACTACATATTCTTTGGGTCTGAGGGGAACAGGTAATTTTATTTCTGATTTTGTTTCTGAAACTGGTTTGTTTGCACTGTGTAACTGCTTGTTCTCTTATAGTTCCAGACTGTCTGATAGCACCCCTGGAGAAAAAAAAACCCTGTCCTCTGGTGGTAATGCATGCATGTTAAATGTCTTCATTGTAGAGTGTTCTTCAGTTCCTTTTATCATGGTTTAAAACAAAATTTTATATATATATATTCAAAATACCATTTGGAATGTCAACATTCAGTGGGCTTTGAGGAGATGTAGCAGCACATCATGGTTTGTAGGGACAAGGAGATACAGACCATTCTGGGCTGCCTCATTACCTCAAGGATAAGACAAGAAAGTGAGCTTCTGGTTATCATAGATGTGGAAGCTAAAACATTCCCATGTATCCCTTTAGTTCAGTTGAACAGATGTGTGTAGACACGTTCTCTTGGTGCTGGTGTCTGTGCACATCCTTTGCAGCTGCAAATACATTCCCTCTGAGTCTGTGTGCATGTGTGTGTGTCTCAGCAGGGCTGGCCCTGCCAGCAGGAAGGACTTGGAGCTCCTTTTTGTCCTCCAGCATGGGCATGACCCATGTTGGCTTGAGCTTCATGTATCCTATATACCCCTCACCTATGGCTCTTTGATGCTCTTGCTGGCAAAGGGGTTGGCCAAGGTAACCCTTGCCCTGTGTTTGGGGCAGCAAAGGGGGGTCTGGAGGCCGTGGAGAGCTGTCAGCAGTGCTCTAGCAGCACGTAAATACTGGAGTTTGGGATTGCCTGTTGCTCTCCAGTATTGCATTGCTGCTTTAGTGAGGCTGGAAATCGGTCCCTGCTGCAGGAGCCGGGGCTCTGGCTCTGGGGGTACCTCCTTGGCACCCCCACGGTGCCCCCACACTGCTGGGGGGCTCCTGTGTCCCAATAAACCACTGCGGAGGCAGCAACCAACGAGGGCGTGGTGTCGTTAATGGGGAGGGGGCTGCACCTCAGCACTGATGGGGTACCCAGTGCTCACACTCAGGGTGGGTGGAGCAGAGGACACTGCCACGGACATAGGGATGGCAACAACCCCTTCCCTTGTGTCTGAGGAGGGACTGTAGGGGGGGGGCCCACAGTGGCAGGGGGCAAGGGGCACTGCTGGCCCCTGGCTGCCTCCAGCAGCTGGGAAATGGGGTGTGTGTGGGGGGGGGTGCAAGGGCTGGTGAGAACAGGAACAGAGGGAGGAGGGTTATGCCTGGGGTGCTCCTGGGGAAGCGTTGTTCTGGGAGGGATCATTCTCTGAACCCCTGAATTTGCCCCAGGCAGTGTTGGGATACCCCTGCTAAGACACAGGCGGAGTAGGGAGGAGCTGGGGCCACGGGGGAAGAGTTCGGAAGGGGCTGGATGTGTTTGTCCACAGACCCATCACTGCAGCAGTTGCTCCAGAGCCAGACAAGCCCCAAGGTGAAAGAGTTTTTCCTAGCACCACTTGAGGCTTCCCAACCCTGGTGGAATAGATACAGGTACTGCCGGGGAGTCAGGGATGGTCCCTTCCTGGTCCAGGTTCATGCTTTGTGGTGGGAATGAGCTTGCCTGTCCTGCCAAGGATAGTGCATTGTTAACAGCCCCAATCCAGCAGCCTCCTGTTAAGCAGTAGTGGCTGTGAATTCTGGAGTGTTTTTTTTCAGTTATTTTAGGGCATTAATAAGTCATGGTCAATGTTCTAGGGCAGGGGGTGGTGGGGGAAAGTTCTTACTGGTTTACAGCTTAACTCGCAGCTTCTGCTCTGCACAGTGAGCGTTGGCACTGCCAAAGGATCGGCAAAAGGCACTGCCAGCAGAAACTTTGTGGCACAGGGAGGTGCAAGAGGTGTGTGCGTGGGTAGGAGCAGCTTTTAAAAGCCTTTGCCCACAAAGGGGTCAAAGTCATAATGTTTGGACATACAACCAATGCATTTTAAGCCAGACACTGGTATTTTTCCACTTGTGTCTGTAAAACGATTCATTCCCACTTTCTACAGGTCAAGCCCTTAATTGCCATATAACATTACTACCTTCCCTCAGGAGAATTAATGAGTTACTTGGTTAACAGGGAAATTGGTCAATAAAGTTATTAATTGTGTGCTTCTATACTTTATTAATTTTGCATCAGATTTTTTTTTAAAGGTTTATGTTAACATTTGCAGGTGGAGTGTAAGAGTTAAAAATCAAGTTTAGTTCTTTTTAGCCCTTTCTGTTGGGATCAGTTTGATTTTACTGAACTAGAAAAAGAGATTTCCACCTTGTTCACAAATAAAAGATGCCTGCTAAAACTGCTCTCAGGCTGCAGTCTCCTGCCACAATCAGAACGACAGTAACTGGAGAGTAAAAAGCACTGTGAAGTTTTCAGAGCAGCGGGCAAGAATAAAATTTAGAGGCTAAATGAAGCCAGTAGGATCCCAGGGGAGACAGAAAAACGCGCCCAGGGAGGTGACTTTTCAGTGAGTCGGCAGCACGAGCTGTGGGAGCGGTCCCTGGTGACTCTCGGTGGGAGCGATGGATGTTCCGTAACCGGGGCACGGGGATGTCGGGAGCGAGGGCGGAGGGTGCGGGACGGGGCTCTGTGTCTGCCTGATGGGTAGTGCCGCCTCCCAGGACACGGTGAGCGTGTCTCTGCCGCACATATTTCAGGATATTGCCAATTATTAATAGGGAAAGCTCGCGGGGAAGGCAGACATCCAGCTGCGCTTCTCTCTCTCAGAACCTGGGGACGCGCCCGTCTGTTTTTTTGCCTGAAACGTAGAAGTTTGCCATCGACGTGAGCGCAGGTTGACTTCCCTACTGCATTTGAGCACAAACCACTAGGACAAAAAGCAACAAAGGTTTTTGCAGAGCATCCCTGGGCTGATCAGCCCCTCCCGCCGGCACTGCCTTGCCGGGACAGCCACGCAGAGGAGCAGCAACACATGCAAAGCAGCTTGGGCAGACTTTTCTGTTTGTATAGATAAAGCAAGATGGTGGTGGGTTTTTGGTTTTTTTTTTTTTTTTGTCTAAGTGTGAATTCTGCTGCATGAGGAATGCGTGTGACCGCTGTTGAGGAAAAGGCTTTGAGCTTCCTCAGTAGTTTTGGGTGTGATTTTACAAAGCTGGAAGGCAGTGGTTCCCCGTGGTAGGTAAATACGTGCAGCACATCATCACACCACTGTGTGGCTGCTGGGCTTAGAAGACAGGCGTTAGACAAGCCTCTAATCCGCACATTTCTGCACCAGTCTTTTTTTATTATTTCCCCCAGACCGAAACTCTCCCACGTACTAAGTTACATTACTCTGCTCACAGTACCAGGTACCTCCATTAGAGAGGTGGTGGTGTGGGAGCCAAATGAGCTGTTGCAGATTCCTGTAAACACTAAAAAAGCAACCCAAAAAGCCACCTTATCTACCTTCAGCGTTTTCCTGCTCACCTCCTTTGATGCAGAAGGAATTTTTGGCAAGGGTTGGCAGCTCAGTGTGGTATCCAGCATTATCTTGCTTTCCTTGCATTTCTTGCCCACCCACCTCATCTGCTTTTCCTCAGCTCACATCCAGCATATGGAGCCAGGACTGACTATGGTAGGTGTCTGTGCAGTGCCTTGCACAACAGCAACTCCCCGTGCCTGCTGTTAATGACTTCAGGTCTTGCTCTTTGCACTGTGGACATCTTTTATATGCCTTGCTGTCTCTTACCAAAGGGAATTCTGGCTAAGGTGACTCTAGCTGGGTACCCAGCTGTGCAGCTGACCTCAGTGGGGAGCTGCATGAAGGAAAAAACCTCCTTGGGTTAAATGAGACATGACGGGTATCACCCACATGGCAAAGTAGAAGCCAGCTCACCCACTGAGGGTTTGCTAAAGTGACAGTGATGACCAGTGCAAATGATGGCACTGGTGCCCTGATAACATGTGGTTCCTGGCAACAAACTCACCAAATGGAAGAAAAATACAAATTCATGTGTTTTCATGTCTGAAGCAAAGTGTAAGACATTGCTCTAAGCAATTTCTCACATAAACCCATCCTTGTGTGCTGTTCAAGTAACAGGATATTGACAGTTACTCAAAGGATTCAAGTAGAGCAGATATTCATTTATAAATTGCCCAGTGAGTTCTCATGCCATATGGTCTGTGAGAGAATATTCAGCCTTCCCCCTCATACTGAAAAGAAATTATTTGAGTGTTCACAACTGCCAGGTAAGGTCTGATGGCTGGGAAGGTACTGGGGTGTGTGGAAAGTGCAGCTGAGCCAAGGGGGTAGTTGTGGTTATGCTGCATTAGAAAGCACAGAATGGTTTTCTAATCCCAAGTGTAAGGAGCTTACACCACAAAGGATATTTCTACCCCGTACTTTTTGTATTCTCTGATTGCTACAATGTACTTGGTGTTTTGTGAAGGGAAGAGAAAAAATTGTCACGAAGAGAAATTGAGGAGCAAAGACCTGATAAAGGCACTGCAATGAACATTTAGAAGCTCACACACACACACACTCACATACACACACCCCTCCTCCCTGCCTTAGGGCTAGCTTAGTCACGTCCCAGTTCCTCAGACGGAAAACAGGCAAGTGAAGCATCAGCACTGGCATCGCTGCTCTGGCACTTCCCAGACCCACAGGTTATCCAGGGGAAAGCACAGGAGAGGCAGTGTGTTCCATTGATAACCAGTCTGTGGCCAGGGAGAGGGATTTTAACCCTCTCCAAACTGCAGGACAGCCAAGCCAAGCCCCGTGCTCAAGCCAGCCCTGCCCCTCAGGCTGCACTGCTGAGCTCACAGTGGCACATCAGGGGCTCGAGGAGCAAATCCAGCCCCATCCCACCATCCACACGCTCTCCCATGCAGAATCAATGGGGAGAGATGGGGTTTCAGTGGCAGGGTTGGAACAGGGGAACTAAATAGGGTTATTTCACTGCCATGAATAGCAAAATATTGTGGGAGAACCAAGTTTTGTCTAGGCCTCTTCCAAAAACAATCCTGTGGCATTCCTCCTGGTGCTCCTGAGATTTCAGGATTGTAAAGTGGGCATGGATGAGCTACCCAGCTCCAAGAAGCCACCTAACAGGGGCTGGTGTTGGAAATAGCTGGTTCCTTATTTAATAGCTGGCTCTTTATTTATACATGCAGACAGTATGTACTGGGGCATTTTCCTAACTGTATTTGTGAAGGGCCAGGGTGGGGAATCACTACCTGTAGGAGGGCACAGACTGCCTGGGAACCCCCTCACACACCCTTAATGCCGAAAGTTGTAGCTTACAGGCACCACAATTGCCACAGGCAACCTGGAGATATGCAGAAGACACGTGAGGATTTGCTCCCTTTCTGGTTACAGTGGGGGAAAACCAAAGATGCCAGTACTAATCACTTGTTAGATAAACACCAGCCCCTTACTGGAACAGGTTCATGTACATGCACCTTGATTTACTCACTATCACAAATCTGTCTCTCCTACCTGGTTCCATATGGATTTTGGTTCCATATGGATTTCCACCTTCCAAGAAGTTGTTTTAGTGGAGCAGCACAGCCTGGAGCAGCGCCTGAAGGGTGTTTGCAGCCATTCAAATGTATCCCCAACAAATACCTTTGCACCAGCCTTTTATCCCCTGGCAGCTGCTAACGTGATCCCTTCCTCAGCTCCCTGGGGATGAAAACCCTCACAGCCAGTTCTTAGATCATGTTCAATCTTTGTGCTTTTCTACCCTCTTTACCTCGGTGCTTGCAGTGACATGAGCTCACTGAGTACTGGCATCTCCACAGAGCTGGGAAGCAATTTCCCCATCAAACTACATCTGCTTGGGAAATTAAATACATTTAAAGTCATTGAACATTACCCAAAAAAAAAAAAAAAAAAAAAAAAAAAAAAAAAAAAAAAAAAA
>NW_020955213.1:4446289-4478605 GCF_003031625.1 Empidonax traillii | reverse complement strand
TGACATTTAACTTGCAAAGGTGTTACTAAACCCCTAGTCTTTTAACCAAAATGACTGAATAAAAAGTAATGATTTTGTTTTCAACTCTTTTCACCTGAGGATTTATCTCCCTGGGGTGCACACACAGGTGCTGTGAAAAGCTGCATTAGTTAGAATTGTTCTAGAAGGGTGAGGGAGGGGGTAGCTTTTTCTCTGAACAATTTTCACAGAGAACAACATCTGACAAACACCTATGTGAAGGAAGTGGAACAGTGCCTGTTCCCCAAAAGTTGAAATGTAATATTTTATTTTTTTTTTTAATATTGCCCTTTTCCATCAGACATAGGTGAGGTTTGTTAGAGGGCAGCATCTCCCCCAGGGTCACTGTGGCTAAAGAGTATCTTCCCAAACCTCTTCTGTGACCACACAGTTCATGCAGTTCCATCCCCTATCCCCAACAGACCAGGAATTTCCCCACTCCAGGTATGGTTTGAAAGACAAACCCCTTGTTATGACTAATTCAAACCCTCCTCCCATTCCCATTAAAATGACAGCATGTAAATAACCATCTTAACCATGACTACAGGAGCAACTAACTGAAGAGCTTAAAGCCCTAAAAAACATTGACCATCATCAATACTCCTTGTTTTCATGTGTAAATACATACTTTTAAGCCACCTAGTATACTCTCTAGATGCCAGGAAGTTATTTTAAAACACACTGTGAAGTAGGAATTATTAAGAAGGTTGAAGAAAACATTGGTTTTTTAAGATTAGACCCTTTGTTTCAACCAGAACTAATGAAAACTTTAGCAGATACAACAATTTTCAAGTGGGTTTATATTTTCTTGCGTTTCTTCTGCGTTTCCTCTTCTCGGAGATGCATTGCACATTTTTGCAACAAGCCACAGGCTCTTGAAAAGGCAGATACACAAACGTTGAGAAATACAATCAGACTTTGCAGTGCATTGAGATAAAAGCTCTTTGGAACATTACCCAGAACATTGCAAAAGTACAGTATAATCATGATCAGAGTTCTAACATTTGCAATGAGAATTTTGATTTACAAATAGATTTCTCATACAATGTGGTCATTTGATGTGGATGACAGTGTGTGAGTTCACCATTAACTACTGCAGCTGTACCTGAGCAGGCCATGGATGGGCAACAGGGTGAAGCACTTGGGAAAGACTCAAACTTCAAAACCACAGAAAAATCTTTCAAAACAGAATCTTTCAAAAACTCCACTGTGTGTAAGCACTGAGCAGCGTTTAATCCGAGGACACGGTGGGAGAATCCACGTGCAGAAGTAAGAGAACCAAAAAGCACAGCACAAATGTGGGTGTGAGCTGGGCTGCCGTGGCCAGAACCGAACTCCACACAAACAGAAATGTTAGTGAAACAAACCAAAATGGTTACTTAAAAAATGGTTGCGGTTTGAGGGTTTTTTTCCACATGGATATGTTTAATGAACATGGAACCTCCACTCTTCACTTTTGCCAAGACAGGACAGTGCTTAAACCATTTCCTCTGAAACCTAGTTTGGTCAGAAAATATGCAACTGTTTCAATATCTTCCCTCAGCATTTTATCATCTCTCACAGACAGGATTATGTTAACCAGAAGCTTTACAAAGGCAACAAATGCAGAGTCTGCCTTCACCGTTACAAACACTTATGGACAATATTACTGAGAAGGAAATTTCAAGAGCACTTTAATATACAGAATGAGTGGGATAGATGTGTGGGGCTTCTTTTAAAGAGACAGCCTTTATTTAAAGTACTTTGCTTTTTAGATCTTGTAAAGTAAACATTACAATACTTTTTTTTTTCACAAATATATTAAAATTGTTTAAATTTAAAAGGCAATTCCACAGACTGATGGATATTTTTAAAGAAAAAAAATCTAACAGAAATAGGCAGCTCAACTAAAACTAGATTTTAAACATTCTGTTTTGTCATTCCATCTTAAAAAAAAAAAAAAAAAAGAAAAAAAGGAAAAAGACATGTTTCCACTCAAACTTCCTTTACAGCAATAAGGCAACTCCTGGAGATTTGAATGAACTCCTTGGAGATTACAGATACTGTAACTGGCTGCTCCTCATGCTTTATAACACCCAAAGGTGCAACTATCCATTAATCACAATCACATCTGTGCATTAAAATATAAAACTTAAATTACAGATTTTAAAAATATTACTAATAGACTTCCCTATCATAAAATGTTTTACATTTACAGTACTTGAACTATTTCAGTTCTGGGTTGATGAGGTTTAAGCAATTTACCACTGCAAGAGTTAGACTCTGGAGCTCACAAACAGCACAACCCAACCAGGGGCAGCAATAGTCGGTAGAGTCATAGTGCAAATCAAAATAAGGAGTGCAGAATTGCACTAGTTGTTTACATTTCTAAAATATAAATGAACAAGACGAGCTCTTATATTGTACATGCAATAAATTACAGT
The DNA here is from genome assembly GCF_003031625.1 of Empidonax traillii. NCBI lineage: Eukaryota > Metazoa > Chordata > Aves > Passeriformes > Tyrannidae > Empidonax > Empidonax traillii. The sequence goes on along the minus strand of NW_020955213.1, from coordinate 4,476,164 downwards.
AAGCATATGGCAATGGGGCTGGGGCATTCTACAAGTGTAGCTGGTGTACCAGAGCTGAAGCTTGTGAAAGATAGGACTCAGTAAACAAAACATTTCAAAGCTCTGTTGTCACAGCACTTGAACTCTGCTTTCATGCTTTGTACTTCTGCTTCCCTGTCTCGCTGATCACACAGATATGCTGGAACAAAACAAAATAAAAAGCTCCTGTTAGAAAAGTAACGTAAGAGACGAACGTTTGACATCAATAACGAGCTCCCGAAAACAATACAAGTGTGCTGTTCACGTTTGTGTACAAAAGGATTTTGTGATACTGTTTATGCAGAAAAACTTAAGCCCTTTTTTGGTCCAAAAATCTCAACATTGCCTTCTTTCTCCTCCCTCTTATTGTCCCACCCAATGTCTGCTTGGTCTGGTGAGACCCAGATAAAGAATTAAGAACTTAAAACAGAAAGTGAGCCCTTTTTAACTTCTTCACAGGTCTCTCTAATTTACCTCTTACATAACTAAGCAAATGCACTTATTTGTTGTAGACATCTGGTAAGACAAGAAACTTCACATGAACTTCACATTATTTCCAAGCTGGCAGAGGTGCAGCCCCCATTGTGCATGCAGCAAAATAAATTTCACTTTCATAAAGGCCCCAAACACTGTCCTGCTGCTCCAGGACTTGCTCCCATCATTGCGTCACCAATGGAACAGACTGGAACATGATTGTTACAGAGGAGATTTCCCTTCCTTCCTCCTCCCTAGTTTTAAATGGACAAAAACATATGGGAAAAATTACTTACGTTCAAATCTCTAAAGTATTCATTGTAATCTAGGGCGTATCCCACAACAAATTTGTCTGGCACTTCAAATCCAACAACTGAAAAAGACCATAAGTCATCAGTGTGTTAGAAAGGAACTTCCTAGAGTTCACTATAGTCTTTTACAGAGGCAGTCTGGAATTTTATAGACATGTCAGCATTGTAACTCATTTTATTTCTTCCATTCAAGTACCCTCAGATTCATATTCGACCTAATTTAAAATTTTAACTTACTTTGTTGATTTATCAAACTAAAGGAAATTAAATAGCTGTTATTTATTGGTTCCCACACATCTGTGGGCTGCTAGTCTGCAAGAAATGAATGGAGACTCTTAAATCTATAGACAGAATATTATGAGTATAAAAATTTCCTCTAACTTTGTAAATATATACAAAAAGTGCCAATACTTCCTGACACTTCCTACACATTTGACACGCCTGTGCAGCAGCAGTGAACTGGTGAGCACAGCACAAGTCCCCCTCAGAGCACAGTTCAAAAGGCAGCACCCCTGGGAGCTGGACCTGCACCCCAGGCAAGGCTGCAGGAAGGGTCATTTGCAGGTTTCAGAAACGTGGGTTGGTTTGGGGTTTTTTTGTGTTTGGTTGTAATTTTTATCTCCCAGAGAAGCTGCCTAAAAAGAGAACGTCATATCTTCCATAGATTGTCTGAACAGCTCTAGCAGGACAGTTCATGGGTGGTCAGGCAGTCTCAGTCCAACCTGCCCACACACACCGTAAAACGGCCAAAATTAAATTATATACAAAATAAAACTTCCAAATGGCTTTCTCCCCACATGCCAAAATGAAAGACTCCTGAGGCTTTCCTAAATTAAGGTGACATTTAGCATTTACTTGGCCTCACAATACAGGGATGAAATGGAGGCCCAGCCATTGTTGTCTCTTCCCTCCGAGCTCACGTGTCCTGCACTGGACAGGTTGTCTCTGTGGACAGATGGCAAAACAAGTCATCTGCTGCAAGATGCTCCAAAGGCACCGTTAGCCCAGCTAAGCCTATAATGAGATCCCAGGAATGAGGGGTGTCCTTGACTGAGGGGAACACCTCAATGAAGCTTTGAGGTATCCAAACAACTTCAGTTCCACAATAATGTACAACCTTGGAAAGGAGGAGGACGAGGATGTGATTCTGCTGCTAAGTTCATTCCGCTTCCATAGTGAAAGTACATGGTCTAGACTAACAGGAATTTATCCTCCGGAACAGGGTTAAAGCACACAGCCCTTCCCAAGGCAGGAGGAGCTGTCACTCTCTTACCACTGTCTACTGTGGATACTATTCCTTCCTTAGTGGTCTTGGGACAGACAGGAAAATACAAGAAAGGAGTAATTCAGATGCCCAGACATAACCAGCCTTAACTTTTATCAGACCTGCTACCCTGTGTGGTCGTCCTACATTCCTGGGGACATCCAAACAGCATGAAGTGGCTACGTTTAGGCATCCAAACCACTCCCAAAAGTGTCAAAAGGTGAATCCAGCAGATTCTGCTGACCAAAGCATTTGACTACATGCAAGCTGGGAGAATTTGCACATGAAAAGCATGTAACCTAGACCAAAAATATCAAAGTCTGGTTTTCATAGTAAAATGATACAAATCCTGATGACCAAATCCTGATGAACTCTGTCAAAATACGTTCCAAATGTTTAAATTCCCTAAATAAAAGCAAAATCATTAGTGAAAACTTATTGGGAACATTGTTGAGCTTTGTCAATACACTGACATACTTACAAAAATGAATAATGGTTGTCAAAAAGTCACTTACAGTCTGGTCGATATCCAACACTTCGAGGAGTTCTTTTTACCAACAAACTGTCAAATAAAACCAATGTAAAACTTAAACATGGAAAAGCACCAGGTACAAACATATTATACTGTTTTGATGACAGACAAGCTGAAGTAGATCTAAATGTGCATAACTGACAGGATAACTACACATATTTTAAACTATTATTTTATTTGCAGGCACAGCTGATCATAATGACAAAATCACAACTTCCTAGAATCATGAATGATTTACAGCCTAAAGGATAACTAGCAGGTCTGCAAGGAAAAGGCTTGGAGATACTGACCTGGATGCATTTCCATGGTGAAAAGTGACTTAATGGGGTTTTATGTGCGTTAGGAACTTCAGGTGCCACTTAGCTTACAGGTGAAGAGGCAATTTGGGACGTGGCCAAGCCCAGCAAAAGCATTGGTATTATGAAGCAGAAGTTCAGCTGCTTAAATGCACCTCAACTGCACTTGCACAACTTGTCCTGAACTGTTTTTCACTGGAAGCACTAATTATCCCCATAAAAACAATGTAATTGGTTCTGATGATCACGGGACACAAACCTGCTCCACTTTCCAGAATTAACAGAGTTATAAAGAGCAGGGAGATACAGAGCAGGGGGCACTGTAGCAGAGAGAAATGCTTTGCTAGCATAGCTGGATTCCCTCTTTATTCAGTTGAGGATTTCTACCTTAGAAGACAATCCCACAGGTCTGACATTTGTCTGTCTGGGATACAGTGACTTTGGGAGCAAAAGAAAGGGTGGTTGATGGCAGAGATAAGCATAACTCTGTGCATTGAACATAGACCTCCTTCCCTCCTGGATCATCCCTGAAGGTGGGGCTTCATTTGCCAGAGTCCTAGTTTCTATTTTAGACAGTTGCTGAAACTTCCAATTGATAAACTTAACTTTTGAGAATTCGTGTAGGAATTGATCAGAGAAACCCCAAAATCATATTAGCGTTAATTCACATCTCCCTGCTAAAACTGCTTAATTGTCTGAGAGAAAGAAAACAAAAAAATTTATAAAAAAAACACAACCACTACCAACAAAAAACAAACAAACAAAAAAACTAACAAAGAGGAAAAGAAATAGAAGAGAGGCAAGTAAAGTAACTAAGAACTAAGACTATCTAGAACGATCATGTTGACCTCCTCAGGTCTTTGGTAGACCCAATTTACTGCAACAGGTTTAAACAACAGGAAACTGGACTTTGCTCATTCATATTATATTTATGATTTATGCTGTAGTGTTGCAACACTTTTCAGGGACAGATATTTATAATCTGGCCAGGGAGAAATCCTCAACAGCCTCACCTTCAGCAGGTCACCCCCAGATTATCAGCAAGAAGAGCTGTTCTCTCATCTAACAACTCCTTTGACATTGTTATGGCAACACGAGTGATTAGATATTACACCCAGCCCTGCTTTATCTCTAATCCCCAGCAATCATTACGCTTTTATTGGAAAATACACAAACAGCACAGCAGCGCAACAGATGCAATTTAAAAAGAAGTGGGAGGAATGTTGATATTGGTTAATAATATAATGTAATCCTCAATATTTCTTGTTGGCTGCAAATTATTTAATTATGAAATGTTTTGAAAACTAATTGATTAAAGCTGTAACTAAGTAGAAAAGCCCAGAAGAGCATATGGCTGGCTGACTCTCACAGAATCACCTCCAAAGCTCAGCTGCCCTATGCCCTCTACAAAAACACTAATACTAGTGTGCAAACTAATTTAATTCTACAATAAAGAAGGAAAACTAAAAAAAGGCCTTCAATGCACAAATACAGTGAAGTTGCAGATAGTGCCAGCAGAAACAAAAATCTTTGGAGAGACATTACATACAGGTCAGTGACAATCACTAATTATTTTTATCCTCCTTTCCAGTAAAAGTCTATCTTTACGAACTAAATTTGTGTTGATAATGCCTCTATCAACTTGAGAGAGTATTTCTTTTAAGCCCAAAAGACTGAAATTCTTCTAGCTACTTCTAAACTTGGACTTCAGCAGTAAAACCCCACAAACCTTACCATAATACGATCAGGCAAGAGATGTCCCAGGCATGCACAAGCTATCCCCTTCTGAAGCACTCAAATTCTTCCAGCAATAGGACTGAAAAGAACAGTGTTTCCAGCATCCCTAACAAATGCATGTTCACGTAACAAGCAAAAGTGGGTTTGGAGTTTAACTTAGTACTAAACTTCAACAGATTGCATCATATTTGACCCGTGCAGAAATGTTTCCTCCTGTTTCTCTTCCATGGAAATGTATTCTACAGATGTTTTTGTTTGTTGGTTTGGGGGTTTTTTTTACACTGTGTGTCCTTCTTAAGGTGAAAACCAGCACAAGTAATCATTAAGAATTTACCTGGCTACTTTCACCATCTTTGGATTGTACTGCTTAAGTAGAGACAGCAACGTTTTCATTGTTTTACCAGTATCAATTATATCCTGAAAAGAAAAAACTCATGTAAGACAGAATATTAAACACAACAGAGTAGCACTTTCAAGTTTCTACCACAGAAACTGCTCGTTCACAGGAACATGAAAATATGGCAAAATACTGCTTGTAAAAATGCCCATAAAAATGCTTGTAGCCAAATATAGGTGACATGTAACCCCTGCTGTGCTTACGCAACCACGCTGAGTAACGTGATCACACACAGGAGTTATTAATTAATAACGCAGAGGAGTTATTAATAACAGGAGTTCTTAATTGTTGGGGGTAACTATGGCTTTGAAAGCAGTTGCTGAACCAGCAGTTACTGCAATGACCTTGGCTCCTTCTGGAGCTTTTATGGCTTGTGGTCCTTGCAGCCATGAGACAATGCTTAATTTGAGTATGGTAAGAGTAATATTAGTCTTGCTGTTGAGCTCAGTTACAGACAGATGTATTCAACAGAAAGAAAAGCAAGAAGGGAAAACAGGCAGAACAACCCATTATTGCAATGGAAGGAATGTAATGCACATTACAGATTCAAGAAATAGCTGGAAAAATTGCACTGGGAATATCTGGGTGCAGTTTTAAAGTCTAAAACACACTAAAATTTTAATCACACAGCATTTTAATCCCATCCACTGCACATATAAGCAGAAAAAAGTAATATATGGCTTATAACTGAGGCATCGGAAATGGATTCCTCATTTGGACTGAAAGAGTCACAGGATCTTTTGAGGGACAGTCCTTACCCTGGCCTGAAATAAGTCTATTTGAAGTGAAGGAGACAGCACAGAAGCAGCAATATCCTGATTTCAGCTAATTTCCTCATGACTCCCAATTAAAACAAAAATCAAACAAACTCAACAGAGCATCCATCAGCAATACCATTAATGCTTTTTAATCATGGTTGTAAACTCAAGAGAACTTAAAGACATACATGCATATGGATAAAAATCAAAGCTGGTAAATAAACAGAAGTAGCTACTTCCAAACTCCAAGGGAAAAACAGAACCTATCACTGATTTCGTGGTGTGTGATTAGCTGTTTATTGGAGGTGAAGCTCTATTTTGTGCAGATTTTTTTTGACATTAAAAGGATGCAGTAGAGAAAAGCCTTGTGCTCTGGTGCACAAGACATTAAACCCACAATAAATGTGCATTTTTATTGTTTGACAGTTAAAGTGGTGATTGATAAAAGGGTTCATATTTGACAGTGTATATGACAAGTCACTGGATAGATGATTCACTGAGCAAAGGATAAACTAACCTAATCTGGGGCTTACATTCATCTGCAATGGAGCAGATACATAATTAAACATATCTGGCAATCTGAAGCAAAATATACTTCAAAGGACACCACCGGTCACACAATGACTGCTGTATCATACTATTTTGGTAGGAGTTTTGGAACTGAATGTGCTTCCTGTGGAATAATATAACCTTCTCAAATTAGGAAAATAGTACATAAAAAAAAAAAAACACATTTGATGAGAGGAAACATCCTTCCCTTTGGCTGCTGAGTCAGTTGCCATAGTTGTTTCTTTCCTTACAAACCTGCCATTGCCATTATTTGGAGACTTAACACACTATTAGATTGCACATCCACTTTTTCTGTCTAGTGCTGCTACTTCCCTACCCCGAAATTGTCAATTGTACTCAAGGAAAGTGATATTGGCTGAACATGAGCAATGCTGTTCATCAAGAAAGAGGTATGAAAGCAAGAATTAAACAACAATACCTACTAGGCAATCAAACTGGGCTGTACTGTACCTGGAACCATGACAAGACGGAGTAATGGGAATTTAGTAACTACAGAATGCTCATTAGGAATTAGTGTTCTCAATGTCACTATTCTCTAAATAAATTACTCACAGAGACACTGGGCTTAGATCTGTTTTTCACATATTTTAAGATACTCATACCAGGAACCTCTTTCTACCTCTGCAGTTTAGTTTCATAGCTTGGTATCATAAACCCAGGACAATAATACATGTCATATCACTTTGTTCAGGCTACTTTTTAAAAAAAAAAAAAAAAAAGAGGGGGGGAAAAGACCTTTTAGAATTGACTACATTCCAGAAAACTGAAAGGAAATGCAAACAGCTTTAGATGGTTGTTTTCCTTGTTAAATATAGCAGCTGAATGCAATTTGAGAATTCAAAACACAGCTTAGTTCAAAGACAGAGATCACTTGCAAAATTCAGGCCTGAAATCAGAAGCTGGAAGACTTGAAGCCAGAAACTGTAGGTTTTCTGGCTTAAGAACAACTTCTAATAGAACTCTTTAACCAGTGGCACATTAGAACTGCAAAGTGAAACACAATACTTACTTCTACGATCAAAACATTCTGGTAGGAAGAAAAAGGAAAAAAAAGGAAAAATCCATTAATATCTAGACATCATACAATTCCTTATTAATCTCTATAACTTATTAATTTTCAGTGCAGTTAAATATTTGTACCAACGTTTATGTATGTTTACACGTGTAGCAGCATATTCTTTGTAGTTAACATTTGTTATGCTTTAACAACAATTAGCTGAGATTCTCCTCAACAGCTCCTGCTGAGTAAAAAGTGGTCTTTAAATTATTCAGAGTTGGAAAATTCCAGATATATGCAAAAGAGATCAAAACAGAGTCTACACAATTCTAAAGCAAAAAGGGTGTCCTACTACACAGACAGGTACAGTTCTGTCATACTTACATCCTTCACACTGAACTGAGACATACATGTCTTAAAGATCACGTGTGTAAAGAGAAGGGGAAAGCACTGAGTTCTGACAGAGCAGGAGGCAGTGATGCTTTCACCCCTGACATGTGGCTCAATGATCTTCACTGAATCACTGGAGAAAAGCAGATTCCGAGTTTACATTCTCCCATTTCCTTCCCTTGTCACTGCCTGCCACAGGAACCACCAACACTTCACTGGAACACCAATATGGCAAATAAATAACACCAGTCTCTTGTAAAGGCCGTTTGCAGACAACAGCCCACACAAGATTCTTCTCGGGCATTGCAGAAAAACAAATCTAAGACTCCGCTGATACCAAAGACAGTGAATAGAGGATTTTTTTAAGTTTAGACTAAACTGATGGCTTTGATGGGGCTTATCCACTCTGGGGACACAGCGGTGAATATTTAAAGGAAACATTTCCATTTTTTAAACTCCATAATCTTCACACACCAAAAGAGCAGCCTTAAAATCATGCAGGTATGTGGGTTCTTTAGTGGGTTTGTTTGTTTGCTTACTTTTAAACATACAAAGAGTCATACCTTTCCAGTCAAGGTTGAGAGGTCATCTCCCCCAATGACTTTGATATCTCCAGTTGACTGATCATTCTAAGAAAGAGGAGGGTGAGCATTACCATTACCAGAATAAAACTAATTATTTCCTTGCAGTAAATGTCAAACTAATTTTTTTCCTGCAGCAAATGTCAAAATTGTAAAGCACATAACCAGTGAACGTTAATGCTTTCAGAAACAGCATCTCTCTATTAACTAAGAAATTACAAGTGATCAACTTCAAAGATGGTATTTCAGATTAAAGACTGTTTGACAAGAGATTTGCATCAATGCAGGCACCGTCTCTCATCTGTGACCATTATATATACATATGTATCTAAAAAGCTAGGATTCGCTATGCATTCCCTACAGATATGGAAATAGGACAAAAAGCAGTTTGTTTTCCAAGCTGCATGCTGCCATATAGCTGGTAATTTACATTTCAAACTTTAATGCCTTAGAAAGCCTTACTCTGAGTAAGAATAAGCAATCATAAGAATAGCCAGCAAACAAGGCACAGATTACTACTGAGAACTATAAGCTACAAAAATAGCCAGAAAAGCTTATGCTTGCCTAGTTTACAACACATATTGGTAACAGATCAAATTACTTCTTATAGCAATGGAACAGCAACACAGGTACACCATCACTACAACAGAGCATTTTGCTTCAGCAAAACTAAACTGTGATAAAAACGTAAATTAACTGTTACACAGGAAAGATAAAAACAGCTGCTAGAAGTGCTTCACAAATCTTTGCAGTTTAATAAAGTCACTCAACTGACTTTAAACCTTGACAGTGTCTCATGGGTCATATTATATGCCTATGCAGGTGCTGAGTTCCTGAGCAATAAAAGGGTGAAAAAACAGTTAAAGATTTCTGACACTGGTTGTAACCAGATTTCCACTGGCAAGAACTTTGTTTAATAATTAAGCAATGTTTTGACTATCTTCAGGAGCCTTATTTCCCAGTTCAGTACTGGTAAGACTTTAATGCTTTGTGGTTTAACACATAAGAGTTTGACTGTTGTACAGATCTAAAACTCACTGCCTCCCTGTTGTCACTGCTGGACAACAACAATGCTTTACAAGATCGTAACTCCTGACTCAAGTGACTCCAAGATCACCTTTTAAAAAGGCATTTTAAGTTCCAGCATCTGCTATAAGGCTTGGTTGGCAGAGACCTTTCAGAATACTGCTGTGACCAGCCTAACCAGAATCTACCACGTACTCCTCTGAAAATCCCTATTTTTCCAAGTGACAGCACAACACATCCACTGTCTTTTGGCTGCCCTTCATGACTATATAAGCAACATTTGCTCATTTCCATGTTTAAATGCAGTAGACTGGTGAAAAGCCATTCTTCCTGTAACACAAACAGAATGAACTGTTTGTCAAGAATACTGAGAGCTGGATCTGTTCACAAACACTATCTTTCCACTTCTTAACAGCTTGCCAGATCATTAAAATTCATCTGTAAGGACTCAGAAAACTGGAGTTACAAGCAAAGTTTAATCACAGCTTGATCGTGTCAGTATTCTTAGAGAATTATTTTTGGGTGCAGAACAGTATGAACTTTGCATTGCAACACAAAGAAAACCCCATATGCTTGTAAATATTAAATGATCAGTTTGAAACAAGAATAGAACCTCAATTACATCAATTACAGAACCATTACAAAAGTTCAGCTGCTTCATTTATACGACCAGGGTATTTTTAACATCTTTTATCCCATCTGTAGAGGCAGGCAGGATGATCTAGTAATCATAGCCAGAGACAGTGACAAGAGAGTTGAAAGCTCCACTTTCAACTGTCCATTAGAGCTTGTGATGGCTTTCACATCACTAAACACAAATCCATCCACCTAGTAAAGCAGAGGTCAAAACTACAGAGCAGGTTTAGCATTACAACACTATTTCTGATGGAAGACCCAGTCAAGCTGTTACATACATGTCCATGTTAGGACATTCTTATCCAGTCTAAAGGACCTAAGTTTGGATATTAATAACCACCTGAGAGAGTCTACAGAAACGAAATGCTCATAAATACTGTAGTGGAGGAATCAGGTAGCAGGAGCTCCTCACTCATCTAGAAGAAGAAAACATTCTTTTATAGAATTAGCTGACAAAACAAAAAACCCTGAAGCCAACACCTCAAGGAAAACATTCTGCTTAGATAACTTTCTGTCTGGTTTTCTCTGCTTCTCTCTTCATCTACATGTTTTTACTACAAAAAGAGGCTTTTAATTTCCATAAAACTTACTTGGTTGCTCACTCCCCTATTAATAATAAGGCACTGTAGTTCTGGGGGGGTAATAAACAAAAGCAGCTGTAGTAAAGAAATAAACTGAAACATGCCTGAAACACCAGTAAAAAGGCAGCCTTGCTTTTTAACAGAGGCTTTTTTTCAGGTGTTTCAAACCATTTCTCCAATATTTTTTTTCCAAGTTAGAAAGTAGAGAGTGTAAAAGGGTGTAGTCTTTACATTGTTTTTTTTTAACAAGCTAATTAAGCTATTGGAAGTGTTCCTTGGAGAAAGCAGAGGATATATACAACTGCCTGTCCCAGGGTTACAAAAAAAAAAAAAAAAAAAAAAAAGTGGGAACCATCATTTCCTATTCTTTAACCTATTATCCTGTAATAGAGTTTTCTGTGTTTTTTACAGGCAGAATATATGGGCATGTGGGGGCTTCACAGTTAAGCAGACTATTGGCAGAAGCCTCCTCTTTTGGGAGGAACTGAAGGAAAAAGGCTCAGATTGCTCTCTGTCACTGATTTTAATACAGTGCCCAAGCACAAAGTGCCTTGTGAGATATAACCAAAGGCTGGTACAAACCCTTCTGCCCAGCCTTGCCTTCTCATTAAAGTACATAACTACATTACTGCCTCACGTTCTGCAAATGTGACTGTGGTCTCCAGGTAAGCCCTGGACAGGCAGTGTGGCGTGTGTGCCTCGGGCAGCTGAGGCTGCTGGTCTGCACAGACTGGGCCAAAGCCCCACACAGTTCTGGGCTTTGCTGTGACACATTAATAGATCACAATATCTCCATCTCTGGCTTCCACAGTTTAATGAAACAAAGGATGAGGAGGAGTTTCCAAGTCAGTTATCTCCATTTTCTAATGCTTTCTGCACTCATCTGCAACTGCAAGAAGTAAGCCACAGTGCTGACTTCAATGCCAGAACTAACAGCATAATCCTGTGAAACAATGTATTGAGACACCCTAACTAAAACCAAAAATATCATTGATTCCATGCTACAGGTGGTCTTAGGGAACAAATCATAAATTTCTGAAATCCCAAAAACATGAGACTTGGCTGTCAGAAAGTCAGGAATCATACAGTGCTGCCATACACCTGCTTCCTCCTCTGACCTGCACAATATAACCTTGTGCTTCCTTCGATAAAACTTACATGTTACCTCATGTTACAGAGTGTTCACTTTTCCTATAAAGTTGTGTTCAGAATTAAAACTCTCCCAAAAAATGTAAACCCAAGGCAACCCAAGATGCCTAGTCTTGAAAAGGTGGTACAATATTCAGGGGCCACTAATCATAATTCTAAGTTTATGTCTCCAGTATTTCTTCAAGGTCAAATACAACTAATTCGACTCATCATTTGATTGAGCCAAACAAAAATGAGATAGAGAACTTCGGTGTAACAGTATTTGCAGCTTTCAAATCATCCTGCTCAACAGTGAGGTCTGGTCCACATAATTCCTAGAACTAAATTTTTGTAATCATAGTTGCAGGAAAATCCTCTGCATTAGTCTTGAGCCTCAGTTTTAGAGATAGAGTAGAGGGCGGAGAGGAAATTGTAAAGGGAAACACATAATGGGACTCTCTACTCTGCATAAGGATTTTACTGTGCTGAGGAGATACCGAGGTCTAAAAGAAAACATTATATAATAAGGTAGAGAAAGAGTAAATTAGCTTGTGACTCTTAGTTCGCTTGATTATTTGTTTAATATTAGCACATTCTGGAAGTAACAATATTAAACCACCTCTGTAAATTTGTAGTCAAACAAATAAAAATTGCACAGCACTGCACAGATACTTACACAGTAACTCTTCAACCTAATGAAGTCGACAGTCATGGGGATTGATTTGTCACTGTTTCTGTTCAGGGCTTTGATGTAGTCTAATAAATCAGCAAAAAATTTATAGCCCCCCTTCAGTACGCAGAGAGCCACAATGTGGTGTCCTCCCATGCCCTTCATAATTTCTCGTGCCAGTCTTTCCGTCCTAAACAAAACCAAGGAAGAGTGAGCTGTCAAAACATTTCATCTGTTTACCATAGCAGCAGCGTTTTGTACTGTGAACAGCAGCAAACACATGCACCAAACTTGGAACAATGTTTGCTCAGAAATATTTGTCTACCACTTCAGTCACTTTCACACGTTACTGGTCAACTAAGTTTTGCTGCTCAAGGTTAATCCAACAAAAGTGCTGCCAAATGACCTTGTTTTCATACGTCACGCTCAGCCAAAGCAAATTTTAACACCCTGAAACTGTTTGGCTGTCAGATATGAGACACAAAGGTGTGTTTCTCCTTCCAAAGACAGGTTCAGTTTCTATGCAAAGAGCAACGTAACACAAGCCAAAAGGCAGCACCCCTTGCTAACCGAGGAGCAAGAAAAGTTTCAAACTGTAAACTAAAGAGTTTATTTGCCAAGTCAGAATGCCAGAAACTTGTCCTGAATGCAGAATACAATACCAACACTGCAGAGCAAGAGAAAGCTGCACCGTTTTTCTGCAATCATTGTTTCTAAATTTATCTTGCAATTTATTTTAGAAAGCATGGTCTGCATTTATTGTGTGCCAGCTGACAGCAGGTTTCTCAGAGAAAGCCAATCATTATAAACTTTACGTCAATTCCTTAATGGCAAGTACTTTGTCCAATTTTTTGCTCTGTGTGGACTTCCAGTACAAAGTTTTTACAATATATAAAAATAAACTTTTTAAAAGGGATGTTCATTGTATCTAGTCAAACAGGACCATGCAAAATCTAGATGCATTCCTAGTCACAAGATCTCCGAGAAGATCCAACCAGCACCATTCATAAACGGCTTAAATTCACCAAATTTGTTGTTCATTCTCTTAAAGGGAATTAGCAACTATCAAACATAAAATAAAACAAAAATGCCATGTAGGCTTATGCACTAATTCCTGATCACATAAGCTAAAACTTCCAAAGCACATCACAGATTTCAGCAACCACAGAAGCAACAGATCTATATTTGTGGAGGATAATGTCTTTCCCAGAAGGCAGAAGACAGCTGGATGTTATTTACCTACCACATGAACATGAGAAAGTTTAAGATAGTGAGATTAATAATTTACTTTTATTAATATCTTATGGAAATTCAAGAGACTACAATTGTTTTCAGACTCAACTGGTACAACAAAATGTCTTCTAATTACTTTTTAAGAGGGTAAAACATCAAAGGAACACTGGAAAGAAAGTTATAGGTTGCTACCTACCACAACATTTTGCTTGAGAATTATGACCAATTTTCAAACAATAGCATGACTGCAAATGTACAAACTCTTAGAAGCCAAAAAAAGAGTGTTAATTAGCACTTATACATTCTATCTCTAGTTAAATGTAATCTATTTAGACAGTCACCAGGCAGCAAAATTATCACTGGAAGATTGTTTGCTCCTGCGTCATGAATCAGTGTACTGTCTGAGGTCAAACAAACCTGTCCATGATGAGCCCATGAGGAATATAGACTTTTTCCAAATCGTCTGCATAATGTTTAGGTATGCAGAACAAGTCCAGGTCGTAGCCTTGTTCATCATCACCAATCTGAAAAGGAAATAAGATGAGATTTCTAAAGAGCCTTATATAAGGTCCGTGGTGAGACTTTGTGTTATTCAGTATAAACTATCAAACCCACGACGCTCATCAGAACCACCTTACTTTGCCTCTCTGAAAACATCAGTCACACTGGACACACACACAGTGTAATCTAACAGTTCTCAAGGGTTACTTGAAATACCACGAGTTGTTAAGCAATGCCCAAGTCCTACAACATCCTTCTCCAACGGAGGGCAGGAAAGTGAAGGTACTTCACCTGAATGAAGTTCTATATTCCATTAAAAAAATGAACAAGGAGCTTTATAACCTCTTTGATTTTCCTAATGTAATGCAAAACCTGCATTTGCAATTAAGGAAGCAGAGATTCTAACATGGACACCTTCCAAATCTCCACAACACCAGATCACAACAAAACACTTGACCCAGTGTTCGGGACAAGACAAGACAGCTACATGAGTGCAGCACCTCTCTCACCACCAAAACGGGGAGGTACAAGATCTTTCAGAATCTGAAATTAAAGCCTTCAGCAACCTGTTCCACATGGACAAACTACCTGTATGAAACAGCCTGCAATATTGGCAAGTGCATATTAATTAGGAGAAGGGATCAGCAAATGATAATAATGATATCAAACACTGCTGAGGTTCAGGTCACATTGTCGCATCAAGCAGAGCCTTCCCTGAACCTTAACCCTGCTGCAGCTTCAAAATGACAATGTGTTTTTTTAATTACTTCACTCTCTGGTTATGCAGCTGAACGCTACTACGCGAAAAAGAACTTCAGAGGGAAAAGAGAAGCTTGTCACTGACAGTTCACCAGGGTGGTACCGCTGCTCTTGCAGGACTCAATCTTATTTCACTGCCCGTGCAAGCACTTAACCTGGCCAGGGATCAGCCAACTGGGGGGGTTTTACAGGGGGTTTTTGTTGTATAACCCCTACTGAGTATTTTACCTGGGGACCCATCCGAAACTGACCCTGTGTCAGCACACACACACACACGCGGCTCGGGCATGGAGTCCCTGCTCTGTGTCCCTGCAGACCACACAGGTTGCTATTTTAAGAAATAAAGCAGGTCCCTCCCAAAACTCACGGTATTTTCCTGTGGTTCAGAACCAATGTTATGTCGAGCGTGTCTACTAAACCTTCCTTTCTGCATCTGACAGGGAGTGGGCCCTTCCTACAGGTTTTATCAGGGTTTTTTTTCATGGACTGCAGGGATTTACAGTCGCAACCTCGCGGCCGGCACAGCTCCCGGTCATCAGACACCGCACGCACTTCATCAGCACCGGCACCGGCTTTAAAAAGATTAATAAAAATGAGCACGTAAGCGCCTTAGCAGATGCAGCGATAACGCAGAAATATAAAGAACATCCCCCGGATGCTGCTCCTCCGGCAGCAGCCCCGACTCACACACACGTGGGGTTCTCCCGACCGGAGCCTCCCGCACGCCGCGAACAGCAACAGGAATAGGAAGTTGTGCAGCGCTGGGGGAAGTTCATCCACCTTCGCTACGGAGGCGCCAGCGCCGGCTGTGCCCGCCGGCCCCGGGCTCCGGATCCCCGGGATGCCACCCCGAGGGACCCGCGGCCCCCGCCGGGAAGGGACGCGCCCGGCCCGGGGCAGCGAGGGCAGGGACGGGCAGCCCCGGGCCCGGCGCAGGGAGGGAGGCCGGGGCTGCCCTCAAGGTGACTCCGCGGGGCGGCGGCGCTAAGGGACGCGACTCACGACCCACGACACGACAGCACGAGACACAACACACCCCACGGCGCGGCACCCCCCGCGGCCCCTCACAGATCTCCGCGTTTCGGGCGGCAGGCGGGACCCCCCATCGTCGGCCGGCGGGGCACAGCGGCCCCCGGCACCGCCCGGCACCGCCCGTCCCGCCGCACTCACCACGATGCAGGGGCTGGGGTTCGCCATGGAGCGCGGCCCCGCCGGCGGCGGCTGCGGGCGGCTCGGAGCGGCGGCGACAGCGGCGGCTCGGAGCGCTGGCAGCGGGCAGGGGGAGCGGGAGGCGCCGCACCCGCAGCGGCCCCGGCGCCGCCTCCGCGCCCTCCGCGCTCCCCGCCCTCAACATGGCCGCGGTGCCGCCGCCGCCCTCAGCGCGGCCGTGTGCCGGCCCTGCTGCCCCGCGGGACAGCGGGAGAGGGGGGATCCCTCCCCGGAGCGGAGCCCTCGGCGGGGCTGTGCCCATCCCAGCCGGGTGCGGGTGTCCCCCGCGCTATCCCACATCCCCTCTCCAGGGTCTTCAGAGTCGGCCCTCCCCTCCACACACCGCGATGTCGGGGTGTCGTTCCCCGGCCCCACGGGACACTATGGGAGGGTGTCAGTGTCCAGTTCTGGGCCCCTCAATTCGGGAAGGACATTGAGGTGCTGGAGCGGGTCCAGAGAAGGGCAACGGAGCTGGTGAAGGGGCTGGAGCACAAATGTGATGAGGAGCAGCCGAAGGAGCTGGGGGTGTTTAGCCTGGAGGAGGCTCAGGGGGGACCCTACAACTCTCTAACAGGAGGGTGCAGCCAGGTGGGGGTCAGGCTCTTCTCCCAGGCAACTAGCGATAAGACAAAGGGACACAGTCTTAACCTGCGCCAGGGGTGGGCATCAGGAAGAATTTCTTCACAGAAAGGGTGATTAGACATTGGAATGGGCTGCCCGGGGAGGTGGTGGAGTGACTGTCCCTGAAGGTGTTTAGGAAAAGACCACTTGGAGCCCTGGTCTAGTTGACACTGTGGGGTTTGGTCATAGGTTGGACTTGATCATCTCAGAGGTCTTTTCCAACCTAACTGCTTCTGTGATTCTGTGATTCCCATGCGAATGGAACAGGGCAGGTAACTCCTGTTATTCCAGAACCAAGGACAGGGATGTGCATCCCTCGGGTGTTCGGGTCCATGGAGGGGCTCCACAGATAGACCCCCCATGCCCAGCAGGAACACTCCTCTCCTGCCAAGTGCTGCCCAGGCTCCTCTACATCACCAGGGAAGGTCCATCCTCCACTGCAGCTTTATGAACCTTCAAAGAGGTCCCATCAACGGGAATGTTTGCATTCCTCCATGTCTTCCTGTGAATCACAGGATTTGGTAGGGTCACATTCTCTCCAAGCAGAAGAAATCCAGCCCCCCAGCACAGGTACCTGAGGGCATGAGGAAAGTACCTCTAAATACCCAACAGACCATGGCACTGGTGGGCTCTGGGGTGTTGGGGCAGTGCCAGCTGTCAGGGCCCCGGGCAGGGCAGGGCTCTCAAATAAGCTGGCAGTGTTGTGTCAGGACAGTTGTGATAACCAAATCTCATGCTCCAGGCCTCTAGCAGCTGATCATTTGCCAGGGTCAAATATACAGAACTAATATACTGTGGGATTTTTCTCCTCCGCTTCCCTTTGCAGCGTTAGTGTGCTCACAGCACGTGGCTCTGACACGGTGCAGGGAACCCTTTGCAAAGGCCACTCCACATCTGACAGGGCAGGGAACTGACTTAAAAGTGAGCCTCAGTTGGTGACAGCTGTGCCTTTTGACCAGGCAAAGATGATGACAGGTGCCACTTTCCCACACACAATGGGACCTCCCTGCATGGGGTGGGTAGAAGATGCATTTTCCATTTGCTATAAGACTAGGCTGAACTGTGCCTGTAGATGCTGTCCATATCTATAAATGTCTGAGTGAAAAATCGGATCCTGAGGTAAAACAATAGGAAAGCATGGAAAGGCCTGGATAATTCCAGTGGTCTCAAATGGCAGGAAAAAAAAAAAGCATTGACTTTTCCTGTAGGTCTGGAGTAAGGACACAACAGTGCAAATAGAAATTCATGGTTTCTTATATATGTATCAGCTGAAGACTTTCCCCTTCTTTTTCTAAGGGATGGAAACCAAGTTCTTTTTTATGCTGCATAAAATCTTGGTGTCAAGAAAAGGATAGTGATTCTTAAAAATAACTTTATTTATAGAGAGCTGTAGCAATCACCCTGATACATACCAAGCATTATTGCTGTCGGCTCAGAAAACACAATGCAGTCAATTTAATTGCTGCTTTGTATGAAACAATTTAAGCAAATTTCAGCTAAGCAAACGGGAATGATCCCTACTGAATGCTGCACTGTTGCAGCAAGGTCTTCAGCTACAGTCTGGGAGGGTTAATTCTGGAGTGGGAGGATGAAGACTTTATCAAATTGCCCGGAGCAGCAGAATGAAGCACGCCCTGCAGCTCAGGGATATCAGGAACGTGTCATAGCTGGATTATTTCCAGAAGGCCAGGAAGAGCAGCAGCTGCCCTGTCAAGTCCAGGGAGAGCCTGACATTAGTGGGCAGTGGGCAGTATCCATCGAGAGACTCTGCAACCACAGAAGTGTTTCAGGATGCAATTTTATTTTAGTTACTAAAGACATTTCTCATTAATGACCAATATCAATTTCTGCTATTAAAAGTAGCATCCAACAGCACCTTTCTGATGGCAGGGATGAGCTGCTGGCTTGACTTCTGCGCAGTTTCTCCCCAGCAGACAAAACCATTAGTCCTGTTTTGCCCTTCTGAGTGAGCAATTTTTTTGTTCCTCCTGCCAAACAGCACATTCCTGGATCCAAAGCATTCCTGGTCCTGCTGGCACCCCGTTATGGAGGGAAAAACAGATTTACAAAAGCAGAAATATTTGCTGATATTACAGGAAGCTGGTTAGCTGAGATCAGCACCAGATTTAGTAGATGACCAGTTTGGTTCTTGCTGGTACAGGCCACTGAGGTTTGCAGTGCAGGGTGAGGGGGCTCAGAGGCATCTGGGAGCTGTACATTTTCTGGCTAGATGACACACAAGGTGGGAAAGCCAGTGTTTTGATTTCTCTGGTATGCACAGCTTCTTGCAAGGCAAAATAATTTAATAAATGTGTTTTGTGTCTGAGTAGATTCTTGATTTCATAATTATTTTCTTCTCTGTTGCCAGCCAGGCATATCTCAGTGCTCAGGCCCAGTGAACCATGGCCTGTGTGAGCACCAGTTGTAAATAACTTTGTTAACAGACTTTTAAAAACCTTTTTTGGTAACCACATGCTCCCCTCACCAGTGGTGGGGTACCTGAAGGCAATAACTGAGCAGTCGTTCTTTGGAGGCATCTGAAATAGTGTTCTCTGGGTCAGCTCTTCAGGTCAGTGCCCATTCACCAATCCCCCTCTTCCCCCTGTTTTTCCCTCCCAGCTTTGCCATTGTTGCTGGGTGACTCACAGGGAATTAGCAGAATGTATCTGCTGGTTTTGTTTTACAAAACAAGTCTTCTAAAAAAGCAAAGAGCGCAAAAAATTTTCAGCAGATTAACTACTGAGACCAGCATAACTCCCTTGTGACCAGAAATTTGTCTGTGCAGACAGAACAGGGAAAAATGGAGAATTTGAGGCAGATTAACCCAGTCCTGAGATGAGCAACACCATTTTTAGTCAAGAGGAAAACCAAGAAGGAGCATCTCATTAGATTGTATATAGAGCATTCTCCAAAATGTGAGTTTAACACACAAGCATTGCATCTACTTCATGACTACAGAGAAATCTCTCCACTCTGACTAGTAGTTATAATAGCCTATAATTATTTTTCTAGCCAAATGTTTCAAATGGGAGAGGAAGCCAGATGAACAAAAACATCATTTAAAAAGAGACACACCCTTCCTAAGAAATAGGGAATAGATGTTGTTTGTTGCAAAACACCTATTAAAATAATGTTATTCCTGTTCTCCCTCTTATTGACTCTTGTAGAAATTTGTCATCCAAATGATTCTCAGTGGTGACAGTCTCCATGGATTTTGGAAAGTGGTGCCTATCTACGTATTTGTTTCAAGACTGGGATTTCCTGGATGATGACAGTTTACCAAGATTTCTCTCCCTGCTCAGCTAATAAACGACAATTTACTTACCAAAAGTAAAATACACAAAACCTCTGAACCAATGTACTTCTCTGTAGCTGTAGATAATTTCCTTTTTCACTAAAAAGGTTTTCATACTCCAGGACAGGAGTTGGGGAAACACAGACGTTCTGCTCTTTATTCAGTAGTGCAAGGAACGGTCAGTGACACAAGAATTACACAGTTACTACAAAACACTGCATGGTTGCTTATCACAAAATCTCAAGCATCCTGAGAACCGCCAGCCTGGACTGCTGCACTTTGGGGCTGGTATTTATGGCATTTATCAGCTTTGGTTTGCAAACATCCGTTCAGAGTTATCCCAGTGGTCCCGGCTCAGAAGGACCAGACACACAACAGCGTCTGTCACAACAGTGTGGCGAGGCCGGCGCTTGGCACTCCACCCCACAGACACTCCGGGGTCCTGCCTGGCGGGATTCACCCGGTGCCAGCCTGCTGCTAAGGGCCAGCTCGCCCAAGGCCCTGCAGGAATTTAAACAAGGATTATCTTAAAATGGCAGAAAACAAGCAAAGGCAGATCCCGTCACTGAGGCAGAGCACGGCATGTGCTCAGTGCTGCCAACCCTGAAGCACAATCCTGTGCCCAGGGAGGCACCCAAGATTCTGAGTAGCCCAAGCCTCATGGCTGTGACTGAGCATGTGGGGTGCCACCCCAACAGCTCTGAGGTCTGCGCTTGCTCCTCTCCCTGCTCAGCAGGGACTTTGTTCCCTGGGCACAGGAGAGCTGTGGGAAATGGCCTGGATGGAGAGGAAGGCACACCTGAAATCCAAAGACCCGCCCAAAGGACATTGTGTTTGTTTGAACCTATCCTAACAAAAAAGTTAAAGCCTGAGCAACATAACTACCAGGAAGGTATTAAGGTTTTTTGTTTTGTTTTGTTGTGTGGTTTTGTTGGGTTTTTTTTTGAAATGGCTGTTTTTTGAGCTCCACTTGACTCACTGAACAATGTGGCCTGATGGAGTTGCTGATTGAGTTGGTAAGGAAAGAGGGTACTTTTAACAAGACCACAGCTCAGTTCCTGCTGCAGAGCTGCCTCCAGAGCTGCTGCAGCAACCCTCTGCTGTGTGTGCACCATCCCTGCTGCCACATGAGGGGAACACCAGTGTTATCAGACGCTGTCACATGGCCCTGCAAACCCTGTGTGAGGACACGGCAAAGCCCAGCCTGACCTCCTTTCACCCCTCCCACACCTCCATTGACTGCACACATGGCCCTTCTCACCCCCAAGGAGTCACCTGAGGTCCCCAGCAATCCCCTGAAACAGCAAAGCAGAACAAAGAGCAGGGCCAAGGCAGTTACAACAGATTCCTCCATTCCCTGTGCAACAAGGAATAGTGAGAGGTATATTTTCTCCATGCCAGTAATGAGGAAACCTCTTCTGCTCCCCTCATTCAGCAGCACTTGCATCAATGAGATGCCTGGGTGACCCAAAAGCTTCTATGTGATACATTTCATTGCAAACCCCACCAAAACGAATGTGACTGATGGGAGCAACCTTCTGGGCTTACTCAAAGTTAAACAGCCTCTGGGAGAACAGAAGACAGATCTCCACATCACAACATCCGCATGCAGCAAACTCCCAGGGCTACACAGGTGTGAAAGGACCTCTGGGAGATGGGCTGTGCATGGGAAGGTCTCTTGCTAAAGTCCAGCAGCTATTTTAGCTAAAACCTCAGTTAACACAGCCTCAATTTTTTCTGTCACTGCTGAGATGGAAGCTGCTAGCAAAAAACCAAGGGAACCCTGCAGCAGGACTTCAGCTCAGGCTATCTGCAATGGAAGGCTGGACAACTCAAAATGCAGATGGTTGACGCTTGTAGGTATTCCCACTAGGGAAGGGGGATTGGGGGAGAGATGTGGCATCTCCCCCCTTGCTCAGTTGCTTTCTGAGGAATGAACAGTTTAATCTGCTTTCACCAGGCACCTGAGTGCAGGAGCTGCCTGCAAATCCCAGGAACATTTCTAAAAAATATGTAAAAGACTCTCTGTGTCACATGCCTCAGAAGAGGTGTCTTTACAGATACACACAGGTGACCCAGACACAAGAATTGTTAAAAAACACAATAATCTGAGCCCGTTGACACCAGCACAGATAAAGGGGCCAGAAGGTGTGAGGACAGAAACTCAGGAGAAGGCAGGAGGTGGTGGCAAGGCTGTTTCAGCAACAGGGAGAAGAATGAGGAAGACCAGCAGGATCCCACAGCCAGCAGCCCGATCAGATAACTCCTGATAGAGAAGGCAGCGGATCCAGCTGGCACTGCCTCAATGCAGACTAAGCATCAGGTGTCGGAGCTCACATGCCAAGGCCCTGCCTCCCATGCAGACCCTGGCAGCCATTCAAGTATCTCAGAAATCTTCTCTGGGCAGACTACAAGGGAAGCAGAGATAAGACACATACAGACAAACACACCAGGGCAGGAAGGAGCTGCGCTTCGGGGCTCCCCTGCCCTTTGCAAAGAAGTCCTGAGTTGTGTGACACGAGATGGCAAGATTGTCATTCAGATCCTCAAATATGAAATGCTGCTCTAGGAGTAACACCTGATCTGAATCTGGATTTGGGTTAAGGCTGCAAGACTGGATGAGATGCCTGGCAAGGACAAAGCTCAGTTGAAGAGTGCTTTTAGAACTCAGTTCATATTTAAAAGGGGAAATAAAATAATTTTTAGGGTCCCACACTAAGCAACCAGGCAGCAGGGAGCTAGAATTCCTCCTTACTGCCTGTTACCCATACAGAATCATGCTTGACCAGGTGGAAATCTCCTTCAGAAATCTGTCCTCAAAAAGCTCCACAAAACAGGGATGGGAAGGGGTAGAACTGCTCTCAAAAGAACTGCCAGACCCCATAGCAACGGGACGAAATCTTTCTTCTGGGACGCAGAAAACGTGACCTCACCTGATCCCTCTCTCCAGACAGCTAGAAAGCGGAAGGTCTCAGAAAAAGAAATAAGCTTGATGCTTTTTAAACCTATCTGTCTGCAGACTCGACTTAGCAAACAGTGTGTTCAGTTGTTTGTGGAACAGAGTACCTGTAGCTGTAACTGCAGAAATGTAACATACCATGAAGTGCTCAGAGATGACAATGGGAGAATTTTGCTTCAAATAACACTTTTTTTGCCAAACCTCTGCTCTTAATTTTATCTCTTAACTGAAATCTACTCCTCAAATTGTAAATCCGTGATATCTGATGGGCTAAAACAGGTTTTACACACTGATAGCATCAGGAGTTTTTAAATTTACCAAGGCTTATCAAAGTCTCAGGTTGCTTGGTTTCTTCAGAGCCTGGAAAAGTTTTCCAAAACTCAGTTCCCTGCTGGTGTAAATATTGTTTGGCAGCATCAGAAAGGCTTTCCAAGGGGAAGCGAGACAGACTAGAGCTCCTGTCTCTTTGAACCCCCGCCAAGTGCATCTTAAATTACAAACTTACAGACTAGTGTGGTCCTGCTATTGATGAGAGTTTAAAGAGAATGTAAAGCACAATGACACTGATCTTCTGTTTAATTCCCACACAAACCAGATAATTGGATACAGAAGATTCAAATAAAAACTGAATATTTGACAATACAAAAATGAGAGGGAAAAAAAGCAGCTATGCAAAATTACTGCATTCTCAATGATTCCTGTGAAACAACTAAAAATGACCCAGAGATTTAATTAGTCTTGGAAAACATTCTTCCCATAAAATCATGATAAGGGAAAATGTGAATCTTGCTATGTCTAAACAATCAACAACTATTGAAACAAAGAATAAGGAAGCTTGATACTTAAACTGAAACATCAGTCTTCATAGTCAAAGCGTACAAAAGAATGTGGTAATTTATTTTAGGGCAAAATGTCGGCACTAATAAGTAGGTAAAACCACTGGAAAATATGGCAAACCCAAATAACTCATAGGCTTCAAGGCCTGAATGAATCACTTCTGTCGTTCAATCCAACTGCCCAGAGTCTCGCGTCTTATTCTTTTTTTAAAGTAGTCTCATTTAAGAAACTGACTCTTCGATTCCCATATCGCCACATCAGGATTTCAGATTGTTTAGTTAACAGCCATTTGGAGAGTTTTAAAACCTTCTGCAGCCCAGCTACTGCAGTTCTTACTCCGCAGGAAAGCACTTTTTGGACGCGTCACCTGAGCATTTCAGTTTTAGATTAAAGGCCTCCTCCCTGCTTTGAACTTTGCAGACTTCAGGGATTGCCAGCACCAGTCTCAACCATGGCTTAGGTAAAAGAATTTGACCTTAGATCTCGAATAAGCTACCTGCACTCTGGAAGAAGCTGAAATTGAGACAACACAGCAGGGAGTAATAAGATTAAAAGCGTTGCTAACTGTGCTTAACTTCAGTGACTCTTTGTTTTGGAGAGGTATCTGGGCTTAAAACGCTTGGGCAGCTGCACTGGCTGCCTGCCAGAAGGAAGTTCACAGCAAAGCTGTTTGCACAGCATCAGCCTATTTTTAGTCTATGGTTTGGAAGGGAGTTTCTTCCTCCCTCTGCCCCAAGCCTCTGAAATGCTCTCCACTGGCAGGCAGGAGCCTGATGGGAGTCTTTGCACAGGAATATGGGATTTCTTTAGGCCAGCAGTATGAAATTGGGTCTTGCACGTGTGCCAAGCAACCTGCACGTCTACTGAGGGAATGAAAAGCCGGGCAGCACTAGCCCTGGTTGCTCTCATCTCAGCTGGAATGTTGTTTTAGGAAAAATAGAAGCAGAGAACTTGGTTAAAACAGAGTAAGATACCATCTCTGGCAAAAATTCAGATAAAGGTTTAAGATTCCTGCCACAGTAACTGGGTAAGAGATCAGGCACTCCAAACTCTGTATCGTCCCAGCGCACATACACACACAATTAAGAAGCATCAAGGAACTGTCTCTGTAAAGTAATGCTGTCACTTCGCTTATTCTTACACAACAAAAATGTACATTTAAGGTGTGGGACACATTCACTCAAAAAGCTGGAATGCTCAAGTCCTCCCAAAAATTTGAAATGGAAGAGTGGAGAGTGCCTTACGCTGGGCGGTGTCGGACAGTCTGTACTAACTATGCAGACGTGGGCCACTCCACAAAAACATGCCAGTGTGCCCACATGTTATTACCATAAGTGCTATTTTAAAAGAAGGGATGAAAAAGGAAACACATGGCTGTGAGCCTCGAGGCAGCACAGCTTTGCCAGCGCACTGTTTGCTCCAGAGCAGTTGTGACTCCCTCACAGGCCTTTGTGTGAGTGTAAGAGGGCAGGGTATGAGATACGAGCTGGGAGGAACCTGCAGTTGGCCTTATCCCCCTGCACCTCCAACCCTCATCTGCACTAGCCTCATAACATGCCCACTGACTCTTCCTTTAAAATCTCAAATTCCAGAGATTCCACAAAGGAAGGGTAATCCAGAGCTTCCCTCTTCCTGCTGTTAAGGCCAGTCACCCATTCAGATGTCTCAGCTCAATGTCTCCTGCTGCAATAGAATCTATTTCTCTCGTTCTACCTATATCAGAGGGAGAAAATGTTTATTTCCTCCTTTGCAATTATCTCTAACTGATTTGAAAATGCCTCTACCATTATCTTGAAACAAGCCTGTAACCCCTCTCATTGCTCTTCTCTGGTTATCTCCAGCTGCTCCACATTTTCCACAAAGTCCAGTAGATACAGATGGATATCACCTTCCAAGAAAGGCTTTCTTTCTCCTACCACATAAGGAAGAAGGACCATGCCATGTATCTTACAGACTAAGTTCCTGTTCATACATTCCACAACAACATTTGGGTTTTTTTCAGGAACAGGATGCAGTTGAATCACGTTCAGCTGGTGACTGGCTGTAACCCCAGGAGAACCCTTCTGTACAACTGCTACTGTAGCAGCCTGTCCTGTCCCATCCTGTATTTGTTCAGCTGATCGTGGCCTCTGCTGAAATGTACAAATACCCATTTGTCAAATCCGTTTTAGCTGCATTTAGTGAATCACATGCTAACTTTTGAATTTGTCAAGTTCACTTTGAATTGTCCTCTGCTCAGTTAAGTAGTTAGCTCAAGTCTGGTGCTCTCTACAATTTAATCACCATAGGCCATCTCTAAAGTGTTAATGCAAATACCAAATAATCTATCAGAGCGGGACTGCAGAGAATCTCACTCAATATATCCTTGTGCTCTGTGAATTATTAATAATTACTCTGAGTAGGGTTTTCCAAACAGGGTTTATAACCTCATTTTTAAATTGGTGTCAGTACACATTTCCCTGCTTTCTTACAGAGTCACTTAAAATAAAGCTGTGCCCACTGCTCCTCCTCTGCTCAAGCAGCTTGTTACCTTGCAGTAGACTGACAAGATTTGATCTTTCTTTTAGAAGCTCTCCAATAGTTTCCCTTTTCTATTAATTTTCCAGTTTAAACTACTGACCCTGAGCTCTGAACAGGCAGGAGGAAGCAGAGACAAGCTGAGCCTTCCGAGGTTACAGCAACTCCCTTTGTCTCTAATGTTTGGAAGTAATTTACCATATGGGGTATCTCATTTAGGCACAGGGACAACTACAGCTGAGCTTGTGCTGCAACGCCTTACACAGGGCAGAGTAAGCAGAGCTTGTGTGAGGACATGAGAGCCCTCAGAGCATTCACTGCTCTGCCCTGACGTCACACAACACAAGGACAATGAAAGTCTTCTGCTCTTGTGCCTGTGGGCCCCCCCTCCATTGCTCCAAGATTTCAATGACCAGCTATTCCAGTGAGAAATCACATCCATGAAACTGGAAAGCTCCTTCACAATATCCTGCGCTTCCTTCAAAGATCTCAGCCAACTGAATTAAAACCAAAAAACCATTCAGCACATAAAGTAAGTATGCATCCAGTAATGATTTCTATGGCATCAAAAGCCATTTGGTGAAACTACTCCCAGCATTAACTTTGATAATAAAAGTCTTAAATTAACTTCTTCAGGAAACCTTTGCAAAGATGGCTGTGGAATCACAGCATCAATAATTACACTCTGGGGTTGTTCTGTGGAAGGCCAGGAGCTGGACTCAGTGATCCTTGTGTGTCCTTTCCAACTCGGGATAGTCTGTGATTCTCTGCCTTAATCAGTAAGACCCAATCATTTGGCAACTTCCTAACTGAACATGATGACTAACAATTTTTTCCTGACACCAAAGTCTGTGCTGACTGGGGATATGATTGTTTTCAGGTCACAGTAATTACCTACTACGCTCTTTAAATCAACTCCTTGTTTAAGGTGATGACATAATAAATATTCATATGACATAAAATATTCATCGATAGACCAACAGTGCCCTTCCTCCTTTGGGGTTTTCCCAGCACATTTCTTGATACTTTAAAAATCACTGAAAGGTATTGCTGTCTACTCAAGGCAGTTACATACTTGGACAAATCCAGCAATTTCCCAGTGATCCTTTGTTTTGTTAATCTCTTATGCTACATCTCTATGGTTCTAAAGTGCATCTGGATGCAGCTGCTTGTCTGCAGTGTGACTATTCACGCTGCTGTTGAATCCCAGCCAGCAGCTCAGCCCCACACAGCTGCTCACTCACTGCTTTTCCCAGTGGGATGGAGGAGAGAACTGGAAGAGGTTAACTGAGCAAACTCATGGGTTGAGATAAGGACAGTTTGATGAGGCAGAGAAGGAAGAATATAATAATGATGGTGATTATAAGGATAAAATACTTAGAATATAAAAACAAGTGATGCACAATGCAACTCTCACCACTCGCTGATGGGTGCCCAGCCAGTTCCCGAGCAGTGCCCCAGCAAACTCTCTCCCCCAGTTTATGAACTGAGCATGTGCCATATAATATGGAATATCCCTTTGGGTCAGCTGTCCTGGCTCCCTGCCCTCCCAGCTTCTCCTGTCCTCCAACTGAAAAGTCCTTGACTTAGTCTAAACACTACTTAGCAACAACTAAACCATCAGTGTGTTATCAACTGTATTCTTATACTGAATCCACACCACAGCACTGTGCCAGCTGCTAGAAGAAAATTAACTCTATCCCAGCTGAAACCAGGACATATGACATACCCTGCATTCCCTTGGTGCCTTAGTCTAAATGAATTCACTCCTGAAAAAGAAAAAAAAAAGGAGAAAAAAAGAAAAAAGAAAAGAGTTCTTGAAAGGTGAGAAAGGGAACCTTCAGTGAGTCAGTCACTTTGCATTATTAACCAGTGGTAAATCCAAAGCAGCTTCCCCAGGGCACAGAGTCAAGAACACAAGCAGTTACCATTAAGTTGCATAATAAAAGCATGATGCCTTCTCATCTCTCTCCTGGTAACATCTTCCTGGGCCTGTAACTTCAATAGGAAATGCTGCATTTATGCATTAAAATGACAGTTTTAAAATGTTATACTTTCAGAAAAAGGACAGATATGCAAATATGAAATTCATAACTCATTTATTGAATATATATATGCAAGGATACCAATAAAAAGAAACTAATACTGCAAACTACAACTTTGGAAGTAAAGCCAATATAACAGGAACAAAATATACATAACATTGTAGATAGGAATGCATTTACCCTCTTCCATACATTCCTTGTCTTTACACCTACTGTAAATGTATGCTAAGAGCAAAAGCTGCAAACGTTGGCCTAACCTGAGTGCTTTCTGACAAGCAACAGCTCTCCAGGATTCATTAAGGGCTAAGATGTCACTGCTCACTAATGGCTGTGCATACATATGCATGTATAGGATCTGCTTCACCAAGTATATAAATCAAGGGCTGTGTTCTGGTTTATTTCCCCCTCCATCATTAGTATAGTGGAATCTGATTCTGGTGACATGGAAGAAGAACTACTAATTGCTATCATGTACTTTCAGTTCTCTTCAGATTAATTTCATCTAATGAGGAATAATTTTCTTGTCAATCCAATTCAGCATATTAATATTTCTGGAATGCACTGATTATCACCTGCCAGATAAGTCTGATATTTCAAATAGATTATCACCTCTTCCTTTTTCACCCTGGTTTAGCATGAAGTTATTTTTCATATAAGGCAGCAATAAGAGGCAAACTCTTCTGTTACATTACACTTTAAGGCCAGATTTGGCAGATTCAAATCACTGTAGACCAGCACAGCTCTGTGCCTAAAGATCACTCTGTGGAGTGTAGGTGTGACTCCTACTAGAGCCTTAACACTGAACCTCCTGTGGATCAACACCTGCTGAAGGAGTAGATGTTTTGATCACCTGATTGATTTCATCCTACTGAGCTGCACTGACACTGAACCAGCCTCTCGCCCTTCCCTGAACTGGAGTGACAGCACAGCCCACTGCTACAGGGTTTGGGACACCTTGGGACTCTGGCATTACACCAGCTGTATCCTCAGGTTACTTGGACAATATCCTTGTGAGGCCTGTCCTTCCTTGGTACAGTCCTTTCCTGGAATAGCACAACAGCAGATCTGTTAACAGAGACACAGTGAGGTGGGGAGATCTCCTAATGCAGAGATACAGGGAGCTGGGGAGAAACCTCCCTTCTCAGAGGGTTCCAGGCATCTTAAACAGCACACACTCCTCTGGTGAGCAAAAGAAATGCCCAAAGGCAAAAAAAAATAATAATAATTAAAAAAAATTAAATAAAGTGAAACCAGTTTCATAGGACGAGTTTTGTTGAATTCATGAGTCTCTGATTGTGAGATGAAAGCAGAAGGTGCCTATTAAAAAAAATTCTCAGTAATTAATTGACTGTATTAATTTAACTAGCTAATTTAAACATACCTAGTTCACCTATAGAGCACTTTCATTACTTCTAACATTTCTGGGAAGGCAGTAGATGCTCCAGAATAATCTTCAATATATGCTTCCAAAGATTACATTGCTTTACCAAAAAAAAAAAAAAAAAAAAAAAAAAAAAAAAAAAAAAAAAAAAA
>NW_020955213.1:4426476-4446169 GCF_003031625.1 Empidonax traillii | reverse complement strand
AATATTAACACCACGACAGAATTACTCCCCAGCAGGTGATGCTACTTGGGAACATATAAATACAATTTTTACATTGTAAGGCACTTTTACCCAGCATACATGAGTTGAAGTCAGTTATGACAAAATTGAGGCTTGTAAGAAAAGGTTTTTGCTTTTGACTTTGTTTCCATGAATTCTGAATTGATGACAGTTCAGTCAGGCCACCTCAGCACAGAGAGGTAACAGGGAAACCAGCCACTTGCTTTTCTGCTACCTGAAGGTAAAGTGCTGTTCTGGTTCTTCCAGGCATGGAATGGGGTCATTTATTTCATAACAGGTGGGTTATTGGACAGAATATTATACTAAGCCACTGACACACAATGAATTAGAGCTCAGTCTCAAGTATAGTCAGTATGCTGGCAGATCTACCCCATGCAAACTTAGTTAAATACAGTAGCTGCAAACAAAGTGCCTTTTTTCCATGGAAGGGCCATGTCCGAGGCACAAATTGAAGTAATTTAAATATGGAAGGATGCTATTTTGCATTCTAAAACTGTTCTGAGTGGCTGAAAAATGTTCATATTCCAGGAGAAACAAAACACCTTGATAGACAATTTCAATAATCGATCTGTCATTGCAATTCAAGTCACGCTTTTAATTTTGAAAGTTACAAATACAAAATAAAAATGATCAATGGCATCATGTTTAGAGCAGTAACTGAATATTTTCTGTACACAGCAATATCTCTTTCCAAATGGCATTATTCTCCAGGAAAGCAAACAGAATTGATTGAATTCTAACAGGTAAAATGTTAGAAATTCCAATATACAGTAATTGAGACCCTCAAGACATTAAGGGAATGCATAAGAAGACAAATGACACACGTTAAATCTTTTAAAAATACAAGTAAAAAATGCTACAGAAACTCATGTTACAAATAAACTGTTTTTGCAATACCAATCACAGAAGAACTGTAGCAGTTTATAGTCAAATCAGTGTCTTTTGCTTGTTTCCTTCCTTCAAATCCAGAAGTTTTGTTGGGAGTTCAGAGTGAAACAAGTCAAAACCCTAAACAAACAATAAGGTGATGCGGTAGTAACAGACAAACATGTGGACTAGATTCAGCTTTTTGGTTTTATTTAAGTCTGAGGATGTGCTTTACCAGACCAGTTGAAGAAGCCAGTACCCATTAGAAATGACAAGGTGTTTTGAAAGCAGTCAGAGGACTGTTCTGTTAGGTTTGGTATAGCCTAGATCTGATCATTCCCTAAAGGAACATCAAATTCTTGCAAGTAGAATTCCATTATGTGATTGTTGACTTGACAGAGAAAGGAAAAATAATGACTAAACCAATAAGGATGATACGCAACGTTTCTCATATAGTGGTCATAAGATTAAAAAATAAATACCAATCTAGAAAAAAAGGTTGTTTCCTCAATCTTCTTACAGAATATGGGACCTTTATGCATATTCTCGACAAAACATGAAGTGTTCCACACAACAGAGAACACCTGAGGTATGGACGTCAGATATGGTGGCTAAATTCCATAGTGAGTTAAGAGTTGTAACTCTCTGAAATGGTAGAGATTGGGCTGCAAAGTCCAAACATTTGTAAGGTTTTAGTCACACTTGGTGAAGTGTTCTTTGTAAATCAGGACACAGAAAGAGGTGGGTCCTTGGGGAAGGAACGAACTACAGCCCTTTGGCATGAGTTCTAAAGCTCACAGCTCAGAACCAACAGCTGCTCAAGTAAATCTCCCGCCAACAATGCCGGGCAGAATGAGCAATCGCAACAGGAACAACCTGAAATGTTCAAGCGTGCCTTGTGTACACAGAGTCCTTTCCTACTGTGCTTCGCAAGCAAGAACAGAGCGCGGCTTTCCCAGGTACGGCCTCCGTAACTTGTGCAGGAAGAAAATGCAAAATCACAAAGTACCAGCTCGTTGCCACCACGAACTTGTCCATGTTGTTAATTAAACTAGCTAAGACCTTCCCTCATTGCGTGAATCCACTAAACAACTTACACATTCCAAATCTTAAGGTTTTTATTCAGTCCAGAAATATAGATCTTACTTCATTTCAATGTCTGCCTTAACTTTTGACACTGTACATGTTACATATCATTTATATAGTGTTTCATTTTTTTCCAGACACTGCAGACTACAAACTACATAATATTGACATGTAAAACTCTGCCACTTACTGAAGGCTCACACACATGAACGTTTCAGGCAGTTCAATGAAATTTCTAACAGAGTCGGGTAGTAAAAAGTTACTAACCCTTTTCTGATCTTAGAAAACAATTTAAAAGAATTAGTAGTTATGATGTCTTAGCCATTCCCAGTTCTATAACTCTGTCCCTTGAACCTGTTTAAAAAATGATGAAAACAATAGTAAATTTAAAATTGTACAGAAAAGCATTTAGCAGCTCTGACAATACATCTACATTTAGCAATAGAAATGAGGGCCTCCCTTCTTACACTGTTACAAAGTCAGCTGGATTTAAAAAACAACAAATCCTCCCCATTCTTCTACAGTATGCCAATAAAAAGTACTTTTCTGCATACACTAGATTTAAATACTTCACTGCAATAAACTACATTAAATGTATATTGCGTTTCAGTCTTGGTAACAGATCTGTCAGGAGTAACTTCCATACCTAGTTTCCATTGAGCTGCTGCTGAGGAATGTCATTATGGTCAGTGCCTGATTTGCCACGGCTTTTGCTTTCTCTTTCTTCATCCTCTTCATCTCTTTCATCATTTCCACTATGGTTTTTACAATAGAGTCTGGCACAATAAAAGAAAGAGTGAGGACTTTCACTGAAAATATCCATCAAAACTTAACTTTACTCTCAACTAGTTTTGAGATGTGCTACAAGTCAGTTGCTAAGTCTTAAGTCATTCATAGTTTTCAGTCAACTGAGAATGAAACATTTTCATTCTCAGTTGAACTGAGAATGAAAACAAGGTTCAAGGCCAGCCAATAAAACTATGATCAATCCTAGTTTTCCAGAACTGCCACTGCACTGCTCAAAGAATGCCCTCTCGTGGGCACAGCACGACAACTCAGCTGCAGTCAACTCACAGCACTTCAGAAAGGATGGAAAGTCAGGGGGCCCAAAAAACCCCCAAAAGTAAGCTATAAACATATCAATATGGAGGAATCATGTCATACATTTTTTTTGATACAAATTACAGATTAATCAAGGAGGAAAACATACTACAAGTCAATTAATTTTATCACTTTTCATATTACAACCCCACTACAGAAATTTTAAATTAGTATAGTAACTGAAATGTTTTGCAAAGTCAACAATTACTTAAAACCACCACTTTAAATGAAATAATATCCTCCTTTTTAATAACATAATTGACTAGCCAAGTTAGGCATAAAAAGTGCCATGAAATATCTTTACTCTCATAGATTCAAGAATTACATAGGTTCTTACTTATAAATTCCTCGTGACATATTCTCAATGTATTTAGCTTTGTCTTCTACTCCACAGTGGTAATGGTATGTTTTTATGCAGGCTTTGATTTCACACCCAATAGTAGCACCAGGCTGGCTGCAGAGTGTGCATTTCTGTGCAGGGGAAAGAAGAGAACAGCACCGTTCAGCCCCTCTATTTCTCGACTCTTAGTATTCAGTTTAGTGCTCTTCACATTTATGGATACCATTTGGAAACAGAGTAATATCTCTGGCAGATCATCCTTCCAATGAAAAGTTAATCAAAGGCATTGTAAACCAGAAACTATAAAATACCAACCTATTAAAATATGAACAGTAGGATTTACCTGCTCACTGCACTAAAAATTGCTACATGATTGCACATGTTATTGCATTTCCAAGATCATTTTATTGCCACTGAAGTTAATATATTCATATATGAAGAGCATTAAATTATCTTTTTCACAGAACAATATTGTTGTTTTCTCCCTGACACTCCATAAATTTCTTAGCACTTTAAAAACACCCTGAATTTTAATAAAATACAATGTGACATTTTACCAACATCCCCACCTCTCAGACCTTAATAAGTTTTTCTATTGAAACACCAGAACAACTGGAAACACTGTTTTGGTTCCAGGATGTTAGAGAGTATGTTCCCTGCAAGAACAGCATATTCTCTAAGTTCATTTGTAGCTTCACAAGGTGTGTTTTCAGTAACAAAGGTACAAAGCCCTTCCTCTCTTATAGTTACAGTAAGGCTAACATGAATCATATGATTCTATGACAATAATTACTATGTACATTGTCATAAAGAACCCCAAATATCACGTGCCCAAACACCACTAATTTTGAGGTGATCCCTATCTGGCTGTTCATCCCACAAGTAAAAATATATTTAAATATATTTTTATATATAAGCAGATGGAAAAGACTGCCTCCTTCCTTTTGTGGAACAGAGTTACACACACCTTAGCAGAATCACTAACACCTTCATCAGAGTCTGCAGATACATACCATTCTTTTTCCTCTCTTGATTTCTTGAAGTACAGTTTTGATATCAAAATCACCAAACTCTGCCCGTGAAGTTGTTGTCAGCTGGACAGTGCCAGAAGAGAACAACTGTAAAACAAGCAAGCCGAAATAATTTCAGGTCACCAAAACGGCTGGAAATTTTTTTCTGTGCCGGAGTAACATCCTGTTCCGTGATCTCAGACAGCATGTGCTTTACCAATGAAGTAGGAAAAACCCCATGCTGAGTAATTAGTGTGATGAGTGTTCCTTCCGATCCCCGCCTGACTGCTTTAATTTGCCTTGGAGAAATGTATTTTAAAAGACAAAGAAGCAGACAAGCAATAATGACAGGATAAAAACACAAAGTAATAAATGGGCAATATTACCAATTACTCTACTCAACTTCCTAGGAATATTCCATTTTCTTCCCCGTGACACATATATAATTGAGCTCCATGACACGCTGATGTCAATATAACTGTCAATAGCGAAAAGCCCTGCGGGATGACAGTGGAGCACAGAAGTATCATCCCTTCTATCATCACCCTGGCATATTCAGCTTAAACTGTCTTAAAACTTAAGTTCAGGTACACAAAGCAGCAAAGAATCTTGTAAGACTCAAGACTGCTGGCACACACCAGCTCTCTGTTTAGTGAGCCTGGGGATAGGAAGACACTGAATTAATACTCCACAGATTGCCTGGATTATTTATTCATTTTGAGGTACAACAGGAACCACTGAGGTTTGTTACCCAAAGCCCTACATTATTCATTCAACAAGTTATAAGAAAGATTGCCCTGTCTGCTCACGTTCATTGAAATTAAGATTCTGTTCAGGCTGACAGCTCTATAAACATGACCATCTAAGGTCAAGGGTTTTCTAGAACTTCCATATCCCACTCTACTTGAGCCTCCCAGTCTGAATCCGCAGGTCAGAAAACTAACGAAGTTCATGGATTCTTCCGAGAATCTGTCTGAATGCCTGTGGAGTAAATCTATTTAATTTTTGGAGTGGGTCCTTTTAGTTAAAACTGTTTTCTGTTTTCCTTTTTAAAAACTTATATGCATTTAGACACTACGGGAGCATTTTTAATAAGCTAAAGAGTCTCCCTGAGCTAATTCCATCTCCTAGCATGAAGCCAACTTTTATCCATATTGCCTGCAGTGAAAATAAATGAATTGCTCACTTTGCAACACTTCAGTGCTTAAAGAGATCATCAGCACACAGACAATACTCAAGCATAATTACATGTGAGGGCACTGTATTAAAATCTAAAATAGCAATTCAGACAAAATTCACAGAACAGACTGGTTAACAACAACACTGTTACTCACCATGCACTTATAGTGTGCTGCAGCCTTTTTGGCATTAAATATATGAAGCTTTCCTCTAGCTTCATTTTCTTCTTCACCTGCATGACAGAATCCACATTTAGGTTTTGTATCACTGGGGCTGCTTCTGTGGGGAGACCTGTCTCTCTGAAAGAAAAACATTTTACTAAAATATACTGCTGGGTTACAAATAAGGCTGCAATTTCAAAAGCCTGTGGCCACCAGCTGGAGGCTCAGACAATTGCAAATTTTATTAAAAATTATATTTGCAGAGAAGAAATATGCAATTCTGTCTTCTAAGAAGTTTAGCATATTTACTGCTTACATAGGAACTGCTTTCTATTTCATCTGTGCCATGTGAGGACGTAGATCTAGTGTCTTCTGATTGCCCTTTTAAATTTGTTTTTCTTGGCTTTCCCTTACGGCCCCTCCTTTTTCCTTTGGGAGGTGAAGGCTCCAGCTCGTGTTCATTGATACTTTCTTCTAAATCTGCTTTAGAAGTCAGAAAACATCATCAAATAGGATTCTTGCAAATTTTACACAAAACAAATCAAGGAAAAAAACCCAAACCAAAACAAAAAAACCACCACAACCCACCAAAATTAGGCAAGAAAAAACATAACCTGTATTTTCTGAATTACAAACATGCAACTGTAGATCCTAAAACCATGATTTATTTCTTTATAACAATTCAGCTTTGCATCTTTATAACATAATACATCAAGGTTAGCATTTCTTACAGCTTCTACTTTCAGATTCAAAATGTGTCCTCAGATACATATCTTCACCTCTATTGAAAATAACACTGGAACCAGAAAATGTTTTCATCCATGAGATAAGTTTTTAATTTATTATTTTAAGATCCATACCCCAGTGTAAAATGCCCTTGATATTATGCCAGTGTACCCAAACACCACTGTCCTTGCTTTATTAACTTATGCCTGCTGACTTAAGAAAATTCACCTATTTGGCTATAACATTAAGTTTTAAAATTGAAACATATTTTGCCTTCATGAAACAAATCCACAATTTCACTTTGTGATAGTATATTTTTACATCTGCAGTTAAAAACAGCTGCCATTTTACAGAAAACCATCCACACTGACAACATCCCAGATTAAGTATTTACAGATCATTAAGAATGTAAGAATGTATGTTTTTAATACAGATGTTCAAAAGAGGTCTGACAAGTTCCTTTGAAAATGTCAGCTCAGCTGTGAATGCTACAGAGCTGTAACCCAGCATTCCAGCAGACTGTCCTTTGGAGAACTCAAGGCTCTATGGATAATACAGATCAATTCTAGAAGCTTAAGACTGCTTCCAATATGATCTAGTTAGGTTATATCTGATAACTATATCTAATAACCAGCTCAATTCAGCCACTAACAACTTTCCTGGTTGCATATTTTTTAAATATGTAACACCCACCCTCATCCAAATGCAAAGACATTTCAGCAGATTTATTTAAAGAAACACGTACAGACCCTGCTGAAGGACTTTTCTTCTCAAAATCCAAACCACAAACATCACTATGAGCCCCCAGACAAAAGGAAACAGTAATCATAAGATTTGGAACATCCACTTTGTGGACATTGCCATACGGTTTTAGTATCCAGACAGGACATCTTATTTTGAGACTAAGTGCTGCCTTGCCAGAACTCGTCTTTCTTACCTATTATCACATAAAAATCAGATCACATTTCTGTCTCATGGTAACAGCAACCCAACCACACAAGCATTAGAAGTCAGTCTTGAACATATTCCACAGCCACCAGCTGGGAGCAGAAAACAACTGAAGGCCTGGCCCCAGCCTGGCACACGAGAACATCTCGTCCAGCTTGTCTATGGGATCTGCTGCTAATCCCTGAGAAAGCTACAGATTCAACTCCCTGATCAAGGACAGAAAACGAATCCAAATGAAGCACAACAGGCTATACTGAAATTTATACAGATCTGCACATTATTTTGGTTTAGATTGACAGATTGTTCACCTATACACAGATATGCCCACATTGCTACTAAAATACATCAGTCTGTCTACAACGTCCCTATGGTTTAGTATACATAGACTATTCTATAATTAGATGTCAAAAGTACCATTTATTTCACTCTGAAAAAATTTAATACATAGTGACATAGATTATTCTAAAAAAACAATACATTGTACATTTTCTTCTCAGAATTTCCTGACATTTCTCATTTATAATCACTTGTTAAATTCCCCAAGCAAGATTATGCAATTTAGATATCAACCTCTCAGACTGCATATAGCAAATTTTATTGCATCCTGAAACCCTTTTTCAAAGAGAATTCTCTTTTATCTTGTTCCTCATAATACAAACTCTCCACCAACTACTAAATTTGTGAATCTCTGTTGCTATTTTTACGTGTACAGAAATCATAGATGGTTATTCTAGAAAAAAAATCTTATAAAAATATGACTACTGAATTCAGCACCCTTTAAATAACATAAGTAAGAAGCCAAAAATATTCCTTCCAAAATAAATCCATGGATTTCCCTCCCTACTGTATCGGATAAAGCAAAATGCAGTCCATGCACCAACACTCCTTATTTTTTCCAAAGCTCCTTACCAATTCTCTCAGCCAAAATGCTTTCAACCTTTTAGTTCACCCTTATTTTCTACACAGCATTAAAGCATGTCCTGAGCAGCCACAGTCACAAAAACAGAAGTGAATCATAATTGCTAAAAACCAAAATATACCTTATGAAACCCAAGCTTTTATAAGAAATGGCACAGCCTTCAAATAGAATAAGTTCTTAAATGCTATGTTTTTAATCTACAATTATTAGTATATTTAAGAGTGGAAAAGTAAAAATGCAGCATTTTTAAAAGATGGTTTCAGAGTAAGATAAAAGACATCAAGATTGCACAGCTTTCCTCAAAGGAGAACCCCTCTCTGTGCTCAAAACTAGGACTTCTAGAAAAGTTCAGACTTCATTGAAATCCAGATGCTACATGACCCCTTCACTAAAATACAATTCCTTGCAGATTTGCGTCTCCTACTACAGGTGACATGGACCTACAGATTAACAGCACCAAGATGGGAGGATCTGCTCTATCACATCTATATCCTGCAAGACTGATACCTCAAACCAGTAACATTTCTCTGTTTTTATAGCACTATGCACGCACACAACAGAGCAGGAAGGGATTGTAATCAGATGTCAAACACACCTGCCTTGGATGGTCTTTATGTTATACAATGTGGTTGGTGCCCTACCCCTCCCCTCGAGCCCACTGCCAGCTTACCCTGTGTCCCTGGCATCTGATGGTTGGGTGTTTCCAACTTCTCATGTCAGCTTGAACTAAGGAAAACACAAACAGTTGTTCAACTCCTCCCTGACCAGGCGATGTTTTATCACGGGTATCACCCATCCTCTGGATCCCCTGAGACTCCCTAGATATTCGTCAACTGCTCCCCATCCCATATCCCACTACTGCATTGATTTTTAAAATCATCAAATATTCTCAACACAACTTAGTATCTAAGATCTTCAAAGGAGGTTCCTATGAGCTTCCCTCAGAAGTCCCTAAATGCTAGATGTGAAAAAATGAGCTTAATACACAGTATGGCCTGAGAAAGGAAGGTAAGAGTAGAAATCAAGAGGAAACAATCTACATTTTAAAAGGCACTTAAGAATATGATATTGTAAATTCAGATATGAAAAAAGATGAGCAGCAAGGAGCCCCCAATTTGCATTTTAGAAATCCATAAACAGTACTAAGTACCACAGAAAGAAGCCTGGCAAAATGCTGTATTACATAAACTGTTAACAGGGAGATTCAGCTTCAGAGAGAACTCTAAAAATTCTCCTTTGATCATGACTAGAAAGGAAAAGGATCGAGATGTTTTGCTGTTTAAAATCAGGCTTGGCAGAGAAGAGCTTGAGATATCACTGATCCATATTGCATCAGCTTGAAACACACACGGAATCACCCCTTTACAAAAGCCGGGTTAAAGAAAAGTAATAAAAGAATTAAGTGATTTAAAGGTTGTGAAAGAAAAAATAAAAAGAGGATGTGTACAATAAATACTGCTCTATCACCTCCTACATTACCTAACAACAGACTAAGCAAGGCAGAAGCAAAGGGGGGCTGAGTTTGCATGAGGAAGACAATAAACAAAACTGACTGGCAAAATTTGCAAGTAAGACTGGACATAAAAAGAAGCCAAAATGTAGAATGTGGAAGTGGCTTAGACATGTTGCTATGTAAATCTGAAATCACATACGTGTAGTTAAAGTTTTACAGTGCATTTGGGATAAAAGAGAAACTAAAAATTCAAGGAACAAAATCGATCTTATTAGATTTTTAGAAAAGAAATGGAATATAATGAAGAAAAAACTACTTCAGCATGTTAAAGTCATATTTCCATAAAATATGGCTGAAACCCAATGAACTGTATGTGCCAACACAATTATTTTAAATTGAAAAGAAATGTCAAAAAAACCCAGAGAGCTTTATTGGCCCAGTAATCAATATCAAAAATGTGAATGCATCTATAAGCATTAATAAGAACCAGAGATTTGCATAAAAGCCCTTGCAAGCAAATACAAAATCAGGTAAACTGATCATGAAATAATACACGTTATTATCAGCAAGTGATGAGAAATTAGCAATCAAAATTCTGAATATAATTTTTGGGGTTTCTTTTTCAGTGGAAAAAGACTAAGTTACATGAAACATATCGAAACTAAAGTAAGACCGGAGAGGAAAAAGATTAAATTACCCCTTACATTCAGATACTTCAAGGAACTGATGACTCTTGTTCAAAAGTTATTTCTGACTGAATAGTATCTATGTTATATGAGATACTTGAGATTATTTGTTTAAGTACATTTAACATAGAAAATGAATGAAATAGTCCTTCATAACAACACAATCTAAACGATTTTTCAAGCAAACAAATGTTGGCAAAGACTGAAGACAGACTGTACACCTAGCTTATCTGCACAATCACAAAGCTTCTGACCCTGGTGTGATAAACCTGTTCAGTGTGAGTAGCTGACAAAGTTTCTGTTTGTGTAACACCAGGGGACAGCTCCTCAGACAGGACACACCATTCACCACATGATGACACCTTTCCTTTTCCTTTAGCTGTGTGTTTTTCCATAAGAAAACACAATTGTGATGCTTCTGCACAAACCCCCGTTAGTCTCTTGGGGGACACCACTGATTTACTGCCTGGACCAACCGTCTTTGTGGGAACACCAAATATACATTTGATGCCACATCCAGGGCGTTCTCCAGAAGATAGACAACAAGCAGAGCCTGGCGAGGATTTGTCACCATCCACCAGCAGAAACGAAATGACTCCAAACTGCAACGTTACAGAAACTGTTACCCCCGACTGCTTTAATGTGAGCAAAGCTTATGCCGGGACCACTGCTACAGAAAATGCAACAGGGAACAAACACTGCTTTAAGAAGCCAGAGGTGAATCAGAACATTACCAAACTATAATGCCAAAAGGTTTCAGATGTTCTACCTGCCAAACTCTGGCTTACACAGTGCTTTGAAAAAATGCTCAGTTCACTATAGATTGCAATGTTTCTAAATAGGTCTCACAGAGAAATATTACCCTGAGTCAACTTACTGAGCAGTATGAGAAGCACAGATTCCATGTTTGATCTTTAGAATAACATGAAAGGGACGCTGAGACAGGGAATGTCCTTATTTCCATTGTGGAAACACCATTCTCTGAGGCTATAGCACAGCTATGACAGGAATTGGGGACATTTTATTTTCTGACCCAACAGTTCGTGAGCATCTGCTTTGAATATTATGAGCTGAAGTCATGGCTGTTTTGTTGGTCTTTGTTTTACCATTACATAACAGAAGAATGAAATTGCATTCTTATCTTAGTTTATATCAAACTATTCCTGATCAGCTGAATTTGTTCTAAATTCAACACACAGGCCAGGGCAGCCCCACCTGCAGGGAAATGAGAGAGACCAGTTTTTTTCATTTTTCAACAATTACTTCCAGTACATTGGAATAAATCCTAACAAACAGTTCCAAAACCTTAGTTCAACAATACTCTATTCTTCAAAAAGAATAAATGCAATTGTATCAAACTGAACAGTAATTCAAGTAATAGTTAGCTGTGATCTTTTGAAAGCACTGGCACAACCCCTGTAACCTATTAGGTACTGAAAACTTAGAGAGCTTGCCTAAAATTATGAATTAAGCTATTATCTCAAGTTCAGGAAAAGTTATCTTGTTAGATTCGTGAACACCAAGGCAAAAATCTAAATGTCCTTTTTCCAGTTCATGGGAACACAGCACAGAAGAATCACTCTGAAACACACAAAGGAAATATAGGAGAAATACAGTTTTCCTATTTTATGTCACCTGAAGGTCAGGCCATATAGATAAATCAGAAAAACCCAACAATCTCCTGAAATAGATAATGAATTTAAAAGCACAATACTCTGCTGCCATGTTTCACATTTTTATATTCAAATAAAGCAGAAGGTAATTCAGCAACACCTGTCAATTAAAGGAAGAGTAACTCCCATTACTCATAAATTTTGTCTTGATGAGTAGATACCAAGTCTGATGAATCCTCACCCCACTTGAATTTCATGACAGCAACAAATAACATTAAAGAGGTCTTTTTTCCTAAGTTTTAGTGGGTAACTTAATTCCAACATCGGTCTTTTCAACTACATTTCCATGCAGCCTCCAGGAATTTTCTTGAACTGTTGTTAAATGGTTAACATAGTCTTTTTAAACTAGAATTTAGTACACAAGGCAGATTTCAAACTTGAACAAGTATGACCCCAAAGCATCTATTTTCTAGGGAAGGGAAGGGAAGTGAGAGAAAAATCTCACTGCTGCGCAGCAGTGCTGCCTACAGAAAATAAACTGCTCTGGGCTGCACCAAACCAAACACTCCTAAAAACTCTTTGAACATCCCCTAACATAAGTGACATAATAAGAGTATTTGGACTGCAACAAATCAGTCTGGTTACAGAGAACAAAGGATAAGAACCCAGAGACACTCTAAACTGGCCAAGGAGAAAAAACAACCCACAACAAAATAATAACGATAAAAAACCCCCAACCACACCACACCCCAGAGCAGGAGCAGTAAGTTTCCATTAAAAAGGACTGACAGTTCCAGGGCCTCTGTGCACCTACACTGAGTGACAGAACCACAGCTGAGCTTTAACTATTCTGTTATGAAAACAGTGCTAAGAGCAAAGATTAACGAAAATGAAACTAAAACAAGATTCACAAAAAGCCATTACATTAGAATCTAGTTTCACTACCTCCTCTAGTCACTCTTCTCTGCCAAGTTCTTTCTGGTTTCAAACACTACCATTCTTTCACATTTAAATGCCTCCTAAGCAGTCACATTTTCATCGAGAAACAAACAAAATATATATATAAAGCTTAATCTCACCATCCAACACCTTCCAGGTGTCATTTCACTGAGCAAACTTCAGCAATTAAATATTAAGAAACAAACTCTCTGAAGTCCCTTCTGAAATCCTGAAAACCACTCTGTATTTTTCTGTCTGCTAAAGGTAATTAGTTTTCAACGCAGCAAAATACCATTGCTATGGAAATTACTTCTAGCATTGTATCAGCAGATGCAATATGTATTTCTACTTTCTTTGATTTAAAGGAGGTCTATCACAAAAAAAACCCCAGCTTCTGGTATTATCAAATCCATAACCATAAATAATAACTGTTTTATGAGTACGGTTTATCATAAACTGTATGGACTGAAAAGAGAACATTCTTCG
The DNA here is from genome assembly GCF_003031625.1 of Empidonax traillii. Taxonomy (NCBI): domain Eukaryota; kingdom Metazoa; phylum Chordata; class Aves; order Passeriformes; family Tyrannidae; genus Empidonax; species Empidonax traillii. The sequence continues at coordinate 4,432,616 of NW_020955213.1, read as the reverse complement.
GGAAAGAGCACTGGGTGGAATTTCAGTCAAATAAAAAAAAACCAGAAAACAAAAATGTGAAGTATAACTAAACACATTTCTGGAAGAGCAAAGCATAACAGAACTAAATATTTTTAAAAAAAATTGTGCAAAGTGAAATGCTAAATAATATACTATTGGGCTCTTTGTCCTCAGTTTTTCTGAGTGATGTTGTTTATTCCTCCTCTCCTACCCTCAATCGAAGTCTCTTGAGATGAGTTTATTTTAACATTTTAATAAAATGCCATTATCAACATTTAAGAAAAAAAAGCCCCTATGCCTCTAGTAATTTTTCCCAGGTCTTCCCAGACAAAATATCCATATAAAATTTAATAGCCTTTGCTGTTAGAAAATGACATCATAAAACCAGAGATAATGGTATCTGAAAACTCTTACAGGAAAATACAAGTTCAGATCCTGCAAGGAATTCCAAGCAGAAAAAGGCATCCATTGGCTTTGGGTTCCACACAAAATTGAAGGCATTTTTCAATACACATCAAACACAGAGCAAGTATAAAAGATTGTATTTAAATATCAGTTAAAGAGATAATCTCTTTGCACTCAAATGTTTTTCATATCCTGTTTCTGCTAACACACAAAACAACCCCCAAAACAAAGAAACAAAGTCACAAACTACAAGATAACATGACCCCATCTCTTTGGAGAACTAATAAAGCACATATATTATTTTTCTTGTTTAAACCCCAGTAATAGCAAAATCAAGAGAGGTTTATATAAAAAGCACATGATAATAATTATATAAATAGAATAAAAAGAAGAAATTAATTTTAATTTGCAATTTTCTACTGCTTTCAGTATCCTTCTGAACACTGAAGTAGCATCCAAACCTTACCATTAATAGAGCTACTACCCACAGCATAAAAAGCAGTAAATTACCTTAAAAATATATTTGGCACAGAGACTGAAGTAATTTATGAAATGTCATGTTCACTAAACAGTCATGTACTCCTCATTAGTTAAGTCTGATGACATTTCAGGGCAAAGCAATGTAAGAAGTAAACCACCAACTGTTCTCTTACCCAAACTCACATACAGCAGAAAAAGGAAAAATACCTTCATAAATACACAACAGCACAACTAGTTTGGAATTTTAACAGACCACACATTTATCTACATTTGTGGCATTTCACTACTCTTCTCTGCAAAGATCCACAGCTTTTATGAATGCATCCGTACAACTTTTTTTTTATCAAAATGATTCAGAAATACATTTGTAAGTGAACTGATCACAGGTCTTTTAATTTACTATTGGGTCCTTCTTCTTTAAAGAGTTAAACTCTATTTAATAGTTCCAAAAAAACAGTGAATATTTAGGAACATTAGCAATAACAAAAATCAGCTGTTACCTGACAAAATATTTCAGATGGTAATATTGCTAATATCTGACTACAAATATAAGCCAGCTTCTTCCCAGAAAGGAATAACTTCTACCCAAACTTCATTTTTATGGAGCATCATATCTTTTGAACATCCCAAAGTTTATGATTTGGTTTTTCTCCAACCTCAACCAATAGTTTTTAGAGAAAATACAGAGATCAGATGGGCTTCCAAACTCACTGTTTCTCAAAAAAATGTAGTTCTAATTTTTACTGAAAACATTTATATTCTCCTGAAAAATTAAATTTAACCAAATATCTTTCTACAATGGGAAAAATTTATATTGAATAATTTTACCTTCAGAGTTATGCGTAGTTTTCTTGTGTTTTCGACATAAAATCCTATAAACAAAGTAGTTGAAAACTGTCAAGTCAGTCACGATTCACAGATTATTTACTCATCTTTTAAATTTAAATGCCAGTACATTTTTCTCCCACTTGTAAAACTCACTGATACATAAATCTTGCAGTGAAAATATGCTTTTCTAGCACATCACTGTTTTGAATGCCACAATCATCATGAGAAATTTTTGTAACAGTTTTGTTTAGATTCCAAAGTGGGTTGTTTTGCTTTGTACTTGTTTGTTTTTTAAACAAAGAATGTAAATTACAAATACAAAAACCCAGATATAACAAATAAATAATAGTTACATGTAAATGCCTTGTGAAGGTTTCTCTCTTATCTGAGCTTTATCATGCAAAGCACAGTAGTAGTGATATGTCTTGTGACACGTTTTCACATCACAGCCAATGGTTGCTCCGGGACAGTGGCATAAAGAGCACATCTGGAAAGAAAAAGAAAGCAAAATTCACATTACTGGTGGTTTAGTACTTCAGAGTTCAAAAATAATACCAATACCACTCCTGGTGACAAAATAAATGGACTTACGCACTTAACATTACTCTTCCTGCTCTCAAATGTTTCTCGTAATTCATTTTAAAATCAAGAAATCTGTTGCAATTACGCAGCAGTGCAATAACCATCTTATGTTGATTATCAATTCAATGAAGAAAATAAGGAATTTGGTTTTGTGGAATGTGTCTGATGAATGTGACACATCTATTCACTTAAGTATCCTCCTCCCAAGGATTAGCTGTTTGTACCAACCATTTCAGAAAATTTAAAATCATAAATTGTATCTGTTTAATTCTGAATCACATTATGATGGTAGGAGGAAAAAAAAAAAGACACCATTTGGCAATGAATCCTGCAGTTAGAAGTACTGATGACCTGCAAATTTACCTCAGCATCAGCAGCTAACTTTACCTTTTTTTCCTATAGTTATTTCCTTAAGCCCTTTCCAAAACGCTGAATTTGGCGAAATATTTGTCAAATACAATATTTTCATTAGCCTAGTTTTTGCTATTTGTATTGCAGAGAAGGTTAAAAGTGAGCTTGATGCTTGACTCTTCTTTCCCAGTAATTAATTCTTCTCATATTGGACACATCATTGTTTAGGATACATCAGCTATCCTGGTCCTGGTACAATTGCTCTTGCTCCTTCCACTGTGGTAGGTAAGGAAGTCATCGACAGCACCATAGCATTTTTCTCTGTGTTATTTTATACTGATGTAATATTGCCCCAAAATGTCAGAAGCTCCTATTAAGTTCACCTCCCAAGACAACTGGAGCTTTTTCTTTGTATCCTTGCATGTTGCCTGTGCCCCCACAAGGTTACAATTCCTGAAAATAAAGCCTAAGTGTGCAATGTCAGATACCTGCTACACAGATTTACCGAGTTACAGTTTCTGTCCACAGCACTCCCTTAGTCAAGTTCTTCCCGTTAAGTCTCAAATATGCCCAAAAAAAATACCACCAAAGTTACCAAATATACCAGCAGCCTGCTTTTCAATTTCAACAAAGTCAACTGAACAGTAAAAATGTCAAAGCCTTGGATCATCTCCATCTACTCCTCTGCAAGCTCTGAAATGGTAGTTATATACTGTTCCCTCGTTGTTCTCTAATTTGTATGGGTATTTTATTGCATAAATCTGTTATACATTATGGTTTCACACATAGTAATTGCTGATCAAAGTCCTTTATAAAAATCTTGGCTGAAATAGTATTCATCCAATCAGTTTTAGTCAGTATCTCAAGTTTTTTGAAAGCCAGAAGGGATTAAAATAAATATTTTTTTTGTGAACATCATGATGTATCTGTATGAACAAAACAGACTACAGAAATTTTCATAGTCATTTATTGATCTATGTTTCCTGACAGTAATAAAGCATTTATTCCATTGGTACAAGTTGGGTTGTTCAAATGGCCACGGTCATTAACTCCCAAGTTACATCAGGTACATGTGAAGTTTGATAAGCTGCAAAACGAGTCCATTCTTAAAAGAAACAATCCTCCCATGCACAGGCACCAGAAATAATGAAGATATCAGTGCCTTGTATGCCAAAAAACTCCAACTATATATTATAACTAGCTTATTAAGGTTAGAACCTACAACCCTTTCTCAGACAGATCTAGACCGCCCTCAGAAGGGCTCCACATGTCAGTCACTGTCACTCTGGTGACGAACAGTCTCCATTTCCACACCTGGCCAGCAGCACCTCCTGAAGGAGGGCGACCATGGAAATTCTGTCAGAAGACAAATTCAGTCCAAGCTATCAATATATTTACTTACCCCAGGCCACTAAATACTTTTGCCAATGTGTTCCCCCATAAAAGACCAGGCTAGACCAGAAGCAGAGCTGAGAATGGGCATTTGGGCTACTAAAAACATTTACCTTTGAGCTTCCTACACAATGTTGATAAAGACAAGTTCTTCCAGAGAGTGATTCAGAGCTGCAGCTTTCTGACAGCCACAGACAGAGATAAGGCACCTAGGAACTAAAATTATCTTGCACATTTTCTTCAAACAGGAAACATCTCAGGACTGTGAATGTACTAGATTTAACTAGATCCAGGTTTTCTGCAAAAAGCTGAACAAAGTGCCTGGTACATACAGCTATCGAGCTCCAAGGATCTATCCAGCTGTTGCATCAGAGAAGGAACGTAAAGAGGTTCAGAAGCAAAAAAGACAGAAACCACCACAGACAGAAAAAGAAACAACCTTTAAAAAACCTTTATGAGACTGAAGAATGAAGAACTTTCTTTATGATCTGTAGATCCATTTACTATCACATTCTCTGGAAATTCCTAATCACAACATCAATGACTTGTGAACAGTTATTTCTTTATGCTTCAGCTCACAACAGCAAATAAAGTTCTGTGCGTTGGAAAAAATTCAAATCGAAGAAGCAGTGAATGAAATATGTATTTTTTTAATAATTACATGACTAAGCTATAATTCTTAAAATAACCTGTTTACATGAGAGCAGAACTTGACTGAAATAACCAAAGTCCCTTTTTATCCTTTCCTAAAGACGCTTCAAAGGTTGGTTAACTGCCCTTTAAATTTCATTTCAATATAAGGATAATCATGCCTACTGAGGTTTTCTGTTTGTAAATCTGAGACCAATTTCACTTCAACATCATCTTCTGTAAATTGTTTTAGAGCTCACACAAAGGTAGCACTTTTAAAAAATAAACACACAGATCTAATACACTGAACAACTTCATTGTAAACTTCAGGAAGTTATGAAAATATTACCTCCCATTTTCAAGGGCCAAAAACACTTACCAGTTTAGTGCCTCTCTTTATTTCTTTCTGAATATCTTCAATAGAGAATCCGCCAAGACTCTCATTATCAGTGTGTGAAGAAACCAGTGCGGACGAGAAGAGCTAAAATGGCAAAGACAGAACTTCAATTTTTAAGGGTACAAGCGACAGAGAACATTTACAGACATGAGACCCACAAAAATTTCAAACTGCAGTGGTTAACCGTGTGTGCCAATCCCAGCGTGGCTGGGTTTTCCACGTGTTTTCCCGGCTCCATCCCTCTCCCGGTCACTCACCATACATTTGTGATGTGCCGCCACCTTCTGGTTCTCCGACATCAGTAACTGCCCACATTCGTTATCTTTATTCGACCGACAGAACCCACACTTCCTTTGTCTGGAGGAGACTTTCTTCTGTCCGACTGAGCTTGTCATGATTTTAAATGTCCTTACAATTGCCACTGCAATCCTCTCAATGCTACAGGGAAAAAAAAGCGCAATCAGCTTGTGAACAAACTAACTTAGTTTTCTAAATTGCTTAGAAGTGATTTGTCCTTTTGCTTTATGCTACATCAATATATCCAGATGAATACGGAATTTTCAGAGGTAGTATTTTGTCAAATTTTTATGAAGTTGTATCAGCAAGATAAAAACCCGTTCTTTAGGCAAAAAAAAAGAAGTTTGAGTATTAATATAAAACCTTTGATATTAATACAAAACTTACAGGGAAGAGAAGAAATAAGTGGAATCATTATGGAAAAAAGCTACTGCAACTCATTTTTATAGTTATTTATTACAGGAAAGGAATTTGTAGAAAAGATATATTCCTCTGCATGTAATGAAATTCATGCTACTGGACTGCTTCAAAAACAGAAGCAAAGAAAAACCCGCAAGTCCAGCATGGCCTCCAGAACAGGTTTTGGGTGTAAAGGCTCACAGAGTCTCAGGACAGATGAGTAATGAGCGAAGCCGATAAAAGTTACCACTTTCAGAATCAACGATACGTTGTGGCCGCTCAAACAGCATTAGGAACAAATTTTTAGAACCCTGCATGACTAAGGTGCTGCAATGGAAACCTTCCCATGACCCATAGTTAGTTTGAAACCACCCCAGGT
>NW_020955213.1:4424167-4426148 GCF_003031625.1 Empidonax traillii | reverse complement strand
CCGCAAGTCCAGCATGGCCTCCAGAACAGGTTTTGGGTGTAAAGGCTCACAGAGTCTCAGGACAGATGAGTAATGAGCGAAGCCGATAAAAGTTACCACTTTCAGAATCAACGATACGTTGTGGCCGCTCAAACAGCATTAGGAACAAATTTTTAGAACCCTGCATGACTAAGGTGCTGCAATGGAAACTTTCCCATGACCCACAGTTAGTTTGAAACCACCCAGGTTTCAGTGAGCACATGAGAGCTGCTGTTCTCAGCTACGAAAAGGGACTTAAAATTGAACCCAAAAATGAATCATAAACCTTCCATGTGCTACCAGCAATACATTTTAAAATACAACCCTGAGGTCCCGATGCCCAAATCAGGCAGACACTGCATATTCAAAAGTGAAAATGAGTGTATAAGCTGCTTGGCCCAGTATTAGGAAGTTTGTGTTCATGTGCTTTTATATCTCCAAAGAAATAAAATATCACGTTCTTCAAATAGACTTTTACTTTGGAGATTTGAGCCTTACTGTCACAGAATTAGACACAACTGCAGTAAAATCCCCCACAGCCTTTGTCTTCATTAGAATCAGCTAAGTAAGAAAAGCCACTGGTATAGTTTGATATTTCTTTTGGGGGAAAAAAAAAACCCAGCCATAAGAACAAACATCTGGACTGGGCTACAATGGCACAGATCTGCATGAAAATGCAGGACTGGTCTCTTGAATTCGCATGGGCAGAGCTAGTGCTCCCCAGTACTGTCAGAGGCTCACAATGCTGGTATCACTCACTCCTTCTCTAACTGAAAGCAGAGGAGCGTCTTTAAGTTTCCGCCGTGTCCGACTGCTGACAGACACTCCCGCTACGTTGTCACTCTTGTGCTTCAACAGATTTTCACACACTGAGTTTTAACTGCTGGCCTTGCAATATTTACTGCAAATCTCCTGCATCAAAAGGTGCCTGTCCTGTCCCCAAAAAGCCTTTGCTTTCCCAACAGCTTCATTTGCTTTCTGTTCCAACTGCAGAGCCCTTCACCAGCCAGTGACGCACACTCGGGGGGGGGGGGGAGGAACGCAAAGATTTCAGATCTTGCTGATTTGCACAAAAAAGGTGCCAATCTGGATAAACTAGTTACACCCTTTTGCGGTGGCAATAGAGAGTCCTAAGTGTTAAGCACAAAAGAATTACTATACTGTATTCTTCCAAAGAAAAAATAAAACAAGACCATTCTGTAATCCCTTCTGAAGAGAAAGAAGAAATGGGTCCTGAAGGAAAGAGGTAGATAGACAGATAGATAGACAGATAGATAGATAGATAGATAGATAGATAGATAGATAGATAGATAGATAGATAGATAGACAGACAGACAAACAAGACAGATAGATAGATAAAACAAAAGTAAAACTTTGTGTAATTTTTTAAACCTAAATAATATATAACTTGGGAGCAGAAAAAGACCTACAAAAGACAAGCAGGAAATAACGTCACAAAGGCTTCTTGTTTACAGCTCACATTCAACAGCTCAATATAAATCACACAGGGATGCACTAGAAATATATCAAGAAAATCATGTAAAATGCAACAAGTTCTGCTTTGGTATAAATAGTGTGGTATCCACACACAGAGTCATTTGGGTCTATCTGCTTCCTTTTATATTCAGACTACGTTATCAAAATATTGACAGCAATGATAGTAATTCTTAAAAGGAAGATTAGGAATTTCCTTGAACACCTACACAGGTTCTACTGACTTTCAGAAATGACTAGTTAAAGAAAGCTACCTTTCAATTTAAAAAGCAGTTTCGCGTTTTAGAAAATAAATGTAACTTCTAGAACATACAAAAATTAAGTGGTTCTCATCATATCTAATTTATAAGAATAGTAACTTTCCAAGAAAGAGAGTAAAAAGAACCTTCTCACAGCTGCTGCTTCACACCTCCCAGTGCACCAACAGGCACATCACTGCAGCAGAACTAGAACCTGACACAGTCTGACT
>NW_020955213.1:4395310-4423914 GCF_003031625.1 Empidonax traillii | reverse complement strand
TAAATGTAACTTCTAGAACATACAAAAATTAAGTGGTTCTCATCATATCTAATTTATAAGAATAGTAACTTTCCAAGAAAGAGAGTAAAAAGAACCTTCTCACAGCTGCTGCTTCACACCTCCCAGTGCACCAACAGGCACATCACTGCAGCAGAACTAGAACCTGACACAGTCTGACTTCTTCAAGTACTTTTGCATAGTTTTACTTTTTTAATGTTCATAGTGAAGTTAAAAATAATGCCAATCTTTACCTGATGCATGGATGCTGATGTTAAAAAAATTAACAAATATATGTTTGGAAATACTTTTCAATTATAAATAATTAAACACTTGAAAAATTATTTAAAACTCAAATGCACCAAGAAGCATCAGAGCATGCCAAAAAGGAAATTCACATTCTTTTCACCATCAGATTAAATTACTCTGAAAGCATTTTACAAGGATATCTAAAAGTTTTCTTTCCAACCCTGCATTCTTTGCATTTGTTTTTTTCTGAACCACTGGGCATTTACGCTATTTATACATTTCTGAAGGGTGTAGAAAAAAAATGAGCATGAGAAACGCCTGTAGACCTCTCCCTAAATTATATCTGCTTTCTTATAAATGTGAGAAAACGCTTTCTTTGTGTCAAAATTCACTTCTCGTCCTGCCCCTTTAAAAAAAAATAATTCTAAGAAAGATGAACCAAGTTATGCAGCTACAGCCCCAAAATTCTTAATGCAAACACTCAATTCTGTTTTCATCTCTCAGATTAAATCACCCAGAAGCAACTAATCCAGTGTGCCAAGTATCAAGCTACATTTCACTGGAACGAGAAAAAAAATGCAACTTAAAAACAGCTCAGTGTTTTGAGTTTCCACGTTTAAAAGTCTAACAAATGACTAAGAATTAAAAAAAAAAAAAAAAAGTGATTCAATCTACTGTTGACAGAATCTTTCTTGTCAGCTTTGTCAGAGAAAGCCCTACAGACTGGACCACAGAGAGTGACGTCCTGTGGAATCACTGACTGGGAGGTTTTGCACCATCCCCACCAAAATGGAACGCATGTGCTACAAACACGCAGATTATTCCATACAGATCAGTTTTCCATGGGCTTGGTCTAAAGAAAGAGAAGTTACATCTACCCTAGAACCACAAATGAATGCATCCAGCCACTCAAAAATTCGGGTTCATTTGCATTCTCATTTCCTATGCCCACTGAAATGTTCAGTGTGGTGCTTCCCCTCTGCACCTTTATTTTATCTTTAAAGCAGCAGGTCTTAAGCCCTCCTGTGGCTTCTGTGCTGTTTTACTGACTTCCAGAAAACAGACTTTCCAACATAAAAGTGCAAGTTCAATGACTCTCAGGCCCAGGACACCCTCAGTGCTCCAGACTTTGTTCAGCACCGAGGAATGGAAAGTAACCTGGACTCTTAATTTCCATTTATTGCCCAAAAACGTTTCAAGAGCCTGTTTAGAGGAGTTTAGGCCCCATCGGTATTTCCTACAAAGGACAGTGACCTACACACTGCACCTTAACAGTCTGTTTTGCTGTATAACTTGCAGGATTCCCAAATTATTATTTCTAAAAATCAGAATTTCTATCTGTGAAGACAATTTCAGACACATAAGGAAAACCTATGAGAACTAAACAAGCTTCGTAAAAATTGCCATTGAAGATGCTGAAGTGGTTTCCTCAGGAAAAGCTACAGAAAATATTTGCCTTGATTTTTTTCAAGATGCTCACTGGAGTCACTGTTCCATAAACTTCCAAGTGCTTTGCACTTCCAGGGGCGATCACCCCTTGTTGGGGGGTTTATTGTGGAGAAGGGGGGTTGAACCAAGGGAGAGGGGAGGTATCCTGAGGGGTCTGTGGCTGAGAACCAAACCACAGGCCCCACAGAAATCTTTATCCAAGAGTTATGTTAGCACAGCATCCCACAGCCACTGTAAAAACCAGGAATGGGAATTTATCCATGAAACTTCCTTAAAAAATGGAAAAAAAAAAAAAAAAAAGAAACCTAAGAGGGGGTAAAAGCCGGAGAGGGAGGGAAAACCCTCGAAAGCCCAAACAATGAGAGCAGAGCAGGTGACTAAAGATGACAGAGAGAGCCCGCGGTCAGGGAGATCTGGCAGGGAGCGCCGAGGGATCTCCAGGAAAGTTTCCATCCTCCCACGGGGAGCGGGAGATGGGCCGATAGCGGCATCTCCGCCGGCTCCCCGGAGCACGAACGGGGCAGGGCAGGTCGGCACCTCCCGGGGCGGCACCGGCGACCCCCCTGCGGGCCCGCCCGGCACCGCCGAGGCCCGACCCCTCCCCGGCCGGGGGAGCACCGGGGGCGCGGGGGGGGGCGACCCTCCTCCCGGTGCCACCATCGGGAAACAGGGCTGCAAGACACGGGGGGAGGGGGGCGGTTCCCCCCCAAGCGGGAGGGCCCGGCCCGGCCCGGGCGGAGCGAGCGGCACCGACGGCCCAGGGGGGCGGCACGGGGGGCACCCCCGGGGAGGCACCGCCGACCGCCACGACCCTCCGCGAGGCGCGGGGCCCGGCCGAGGCCCAGGAAGCAGCGGCAGCCGCGGGCGGGCCGGGCCGCGGGCCGGGGGGTTGCGGGCGGGCCGGGGGCGCCGCGCCTGCCCCGGGCGCGCGGCACGGCGGCGGCAGCGGCGGGGCGGGCGGGCTGGCGGTGTGTCGGTCGGTCGGTCACTCACCCGTGCGGCGGGCGCGGCGCGGGCGGAGGCGCCGCTCGGCTCAGCCGTGCCCGCGGGGGGGTCGCTCAGGGCCGCTCACCCGCCGGGACCGGCGCCTTCATTCGGGGCTCGGGACGCGCCGCCGCCGAGCGCACGCACGCACGCACGGCACGCACGGGCGGACGCACGCACGCACGCAAGCGCGGCGCGCGCGGGCCGGGGCGGCGCCGGATTGGCGGGGAGCGTGGCCGGGGCGCTGCGGGCGGCCCGCTGTGTGCGCACGCGCGCGCCTTTCCCGCTCCCGGTTTCCCACTCCGCTCCCGCCGCTTCTGCGCCAAGCCAGGAAACGGAAGCTGGGGGGGGTGTGGTGTGCTGTGGCGAGCGGCGGCTCTACGCGTGCGCGACCGGCTCAGCGCCGCCGCCGCTTCTCCGCCAGCCCCGGGCGCCCCCTCTGCTGCCAACGGGGTCTGCGCATGCGCAGCGCCCGCCCGCGGCCGTTGGAGCGGGGACGGACGGACACGCGCGCAGCCGCAGTAGCGCGGGGCAGCGCGCGCGCCCTCAGGGAGGAGACCCCTCACACACAGACACAGAGACACAGACAGACAGACAGACACGGCTCCTCACGGACCCCTCGGGCACCGGGTCCGCCTGCCGCCGAAAAGAATGAGTCAGGGTTGGAAGGCACCTTTTAAGATCGTCCAGTCCAACCGTCCACCCGGCGCTGCCACTGTAACCCCTAAACCACCAAACCACATCACCCAGCGCCAGATCCAGATGGCTTTTAAAAACACCTCTGATTTAGCGATTTTGGGGTTACGCTGGCAGTGTTGGGTGGGCAGTTGGGCTTGATGACCTCGAAGGTCTCTTCCAACCTCGACTATTCTGTGGTTCTAAAGCACATCACCCAACGCCGGATTCAGATGCCTCACCAGGGATGGTGACTCCACCGCCTCCCTGGGCAGCCCATTCCACTGCCTCACCACCTGAACAGTGAAAATATTTTTCCAGTATCTGGTCTGAATCTTCCCTGTCTCAGCTTAAGGCCATTTCCTCCGGTCCTCTCACTGCAGGGATGGCAGGAGAGACCGACCCCACCTCACCTCACCCTCCTGCCAGGAAGTTGCAGGGATTGATGGGTTGTCCCCTGAGCCTCCTCGAGACTAAACACCCCCAGCTCCCTCAGCTGCTCCTCAGCAGACTTGTTCTCTAATCCTTCCATGAGCCTTTTCCTTTATATTTTGCATTTAATAAATAAAAAGTTGTAACTGCATTTAATTCCAAAAATCACTGTCTCAAGGAAAACCTCTCCTTGCTCTTTGGTGGTTTTCGTTTTATATTTATCAGTGAATATTTATTGAATATCAATTGGGGGGGACGGGAGGAATAAACTACAATACAGTTGCTTTGGGTTTTGCCTGAAAAAAAAAAGTTTTCCTGTGGTTGTGCTTCCTTCCCAAGACAATAATTTTTGTTTTCCTCTTGCAATTTCTTTATCCTCCTTTGGGCCAAGGAGCTTTAGAGGTATTTGAAAATACAGCAGTAAAGGTAACGGTGATGGTTGTTTGGTTTGGCTGAGGTTGCAGTCAGCGCAGTGCAGGGTCTTGCTGAATAGCTCAGGCACCTGCGAAGGTGGCAAGAAAAGCTTTCAGGGGGAGTTCCTGTTGATTTCATGCTCAAGTACAAGGCTCAGAACCAAAGGTATGGAGTGCAGGACAGAAGTGGGTGCAAGACTTTGTGTGTATTATCAGATAGTGATTTTCGGTCCTATGTTATTCCTGATTTTCCAAGAACAAATGTGTTTTCCCTTCTTTAAAGGAACTTAAAAATAACATGGCCAGTAGCTTAATCCTCTTGCAGCACAGCATCTAAGAGTACTCTGGGGATGCTGCACCTCACAGGAATATTGAGTTCTTACATACTCAGTGTCAATGAGAGGCTCAGCAACACAGAGGAATTAACGAGTTTTAAAACAGCACATCCAGCTGACTTCATGTTTTGTCATCATGATGTTTTACAGCCAGAGATCCCAGGAGCGATGGTCACGTGCAGCAGTATCACAGATTTGGTTTGAATTCGGGCCAATTGGTTGCAGTGGACATAGGACAACACAAGGAGGTTCTCACTTTATGCTAAAATATTTTGGCTGTGTTGGCAAGGAGCCCACAGGCATTAACCACTGCAGGAGCTTTCAGAACTCCTCAGTGCTTTGGGCTTCATGAGCTCGTCACCCACAAACTCAATTATTTACTTTCTTCCATTTCAAGAGAACAAGAAATGTCATAATCAAGAATATAAAAGGACCAAAGCTACAAAGCAGAGCTTGTCATTTGTTCACAGACACAGTGATAACCCAGTTTCTTTATAGACTACAGACTTTTACAGAAACCACTCCTCTTTCATCAGAGACATGATCAGCTTTGTCAATTTTCTGCAGCCCAGCTGTAGTGTAGTCCAATTTACAGTGACTTCAGTGTGTGCAGCTACTTTTTTTAGTTAAAATGCTGGAATATAGAACCTCATTTATTTCCCACAAAGCAGTGCCTGATTAAAACAAACCTGCAAACATTTGTATGAGGTCTGTAAGAACAAACTAGGGGGAGCTAATTAAGAAAAGTAATTTTAGAAACAGGTTGAATACTCAAAAAAAAAAAAAAGTCTATGGCTGCTGTGTTTCTGCTACATAATTTAAGTACAATCCAAACAGATGCAGTCAGTCAAATCATGCCCTTTCTGCTGTCTTGGTTTAGGTACAAGATGTAGCTGAAGTTAAACAAGGTAAGACCCACCACTCTTGGCGGGAGCCAAGAGCAGACAAACAGCTCAACCAAAACCCAGCTACTCCCTCAAACATCTCTCACACTCCCTCTATTTGGACAGTGCTTCACACCTTATGAATAAAGGACGTGGGCACAGGATAAGATTCCAAGACAAGCACTGACAACTTGGCTTTGAGGAGATTCACAAAAAACTGATTGCAAGGGCTCAGGAGAGAGATCAAAACAACAACAAAACTGATTATGAATGGAAAGTGTCTTGGAAAAAGAGAACACAGAATGGCCATCCTGAAGCTTATCAGGAGGGAAACAACAAAAGAAACCAAGCCAACAAAACTAATAATTTTGTGAATAGCCTTTCAAATGTAGTTTAAAAATGATAATGAGTTATGTTGAGTGTCCTAGATGGAACCAAATATGGACATCAAAGGCCTGTGCCAAGGGAACTCGTATCCCTCAAGCTTTGAGCTCTACCCCAAAACACCACAGGCAAACAAATCTCATCTCTGCTTTAATTCTCCAACAGCAGCTCAGATTTAAGCTTTGGAATAATTCTCAGCCAAATATGTATTAGTTACTTAATTACATTTGCTTGGGTTTTGTACAACACTGTTGATCTTATTTCTTTTCATTCTCAAAGCAGCTACAAAATGTCCAGATGTTAAATCTAAAGTGGAGCAAAACAAGCCCCCATAAATCCCCTTCGAAAGAACAAATGTTGCCCATGGTGACTGAAACCCTAATTATTTTACTACTGATTATTTTAGCATAAAGATGTGTATAAGGTACAACATTCCTAATCCTGAAACAACTCTTTCATCTTCCACAGTTACAAAATGCAAAGGTTCCTCACTGTAATTCATATTAGTTGAGGTAAAAGCGCAGTGTCAGACAATGCTCCAGTACAGCAGCATTTTGGCTCAGCAGGGTTGTGCCCTGTGGTGTGTGTTCATGAGGACACTATTTTGGTGTTCGGTCACCTCAGTAGCTGCACGTGCCACACTTACACTGCTCTCCTGTTGTCCTGGAATAAATGCTCTGTTAATGCACAAACAGATGCTTCCCCCAAGCTAAGTTCAGGTTGATCTCTCCTTTTCTTCGTGTTGTACCCATAATCAGGGTCTCATGTCGCTTCATCTCACTACTTTTTTTATCTGTTTTATCCATGTAGGTGGCAAAGGTTGTGAGCAGGGGTGGTTTCTTTCTACAGGCTTATACAGCAGCCAGTATTACAGCATCCTGATATCTCCTAGGGCCTCTAGGTGCTATGTTATACAAGTATTTAGAGATAATATTTTCAATTATATGTACAGAAATCTACGTCTCAATTACTAGATTTCTTACCTGTACTATTTCTTACCACATGTACTGTGGTGTCTTGCAGAGTTAAGGCTCATACAAACAACTAATTCCTGCAGAATTCACAAACTAATTCTTAAATGAGATAAGCATTACAAATCAGTTATGCTACAACTAAAAAGACAAAATGCCAACAAGAAGTAAGTTTTCCACCATTTATGAGGTGGGAAATATAAGTCACTGTTCAGATTCTTTCTTCTTTTGGGAAAAGAGAGAACTATAATAAACATGAATGCTGCGCATATGGCTAAACCAGGTGGACTTCACTGCTGATATCAAGAATATTGGATTTTGTATTCTTTTACTTCCAAAAGTAATAGAACAATTTCAAACAAATCTGAAGAGGATTAATACAAATCATACTTGTTTGGATTTATGATGTAGTTAATGCAGACTGCACTCTCATTTTAAATACACAACAGATGTTTGTGGTTACAGTCAGTAACTGGAACATGGAAAGCATTGAGGCTAGAGGTATAAAGAGGATAAATTTAAAGATCAGCGAAGGACACTAGAACTGTTTGGGTTCTAGTATTTTAACAAGATTTTTTTTCTGCTAAGATAGAAGTAGCAAATGCTACTCTCATTTAAATAAATAAGTTTCTGAATTAAACCAGTCAGAAACCCTGGGTGTTCTGGGAGTCATTGTCAGAGCTATTGTTTCGAGCCATCTGTGGCTTATGGAACACATCTTCTCCTCATTTGAATTCAATATATTGTTAAAACCATCAGCACTTCCTTAAAAATAAATCAATTTCAGCTTGTACACCTCAGTTTTCTATTTAGGAAAGGATTTCTCAGCTATGGATTTAATACACCCTTGTGTTTTTTTTAAGTGCTAGAATGATGCAGAATATGTTATTTTAGTTAGAGAAAAAAGATATCTTAGACCAGAAGTCCCTAAAGTTTCTGGATGAACAAACAATGTTCTCTTCTTAATACGTCAGAGGTCACTGTCAGATGTATCTGAAACCACTGGATTGTGAGTACCAGCAAGGGCTTTGCAGACTGTCCTCTGGGAATACCTGCATGAGACAAGGAAAACTACAAAGTGTGTGTAAAACATGGGTGTTGGAGTGACATTCAGAGAACAACCCACAGTTTTGGTCAAACACCATCAAAAGAGGTGAATATTCTGTGTATATGATTTGGGACTTCACTCTTGTCTGTGTAGTTTATGTCCTTTATAATGAAGAATTTAGGTCCTTCTGACTCCCAGAGGAGATGGGAATGATCATCTGTATCTTTATTAACGGGGAGGGTGGTTGTGAGGGGACAGTTTTTAGTTTTCAATCAGCTCAGCAGTTTGGCCTGACTGATTTCAGGGAATGCCAATGTGTGAGTGGGGAGGGAACTCACTTCTACTGGCAGCACAGCACTGGCTGGGATTGAAAGGACTGAGGGGAGGTATTTTTTCAGGCTACTGTTTAAAGTACAATAGGACAATTTTGGTGTGTGACCCAGGACAGTCAGTTGTCTGGAAACCCACCTGGCCACACAAGGTAACTTCCTGAGACCCCCAAGCATTCCCTGTGAGAAAGGTGAGATGCCTGATTAATGACAAAATATCAGTGATCAAAACCCCACTACCTCCCATACAACACCCCCACATGACTGACTTGTATCCAGATCTTGTCCCAGAGCTGTTGGCTTCGAGCTCAGCAGAGACAAACCACCCTGCAGAGCTCTCATTGCTTTACACCCCAGCAACACTGTCTGCTTGAATGGTGTGGAGCAGCCAGGCAGAAAAGCTGTAAACAAAACACATGCTCTGTCATTGTGTTTTATTGCAATTTCCATGGTTTTCTGAACAAAAAGTGTGGACTTTCCAGCAAATTACATTAGCACTGCTGCAAAGTCTTTGTGGATTACTGTTAGATACCTGGCCAGCAGCGCAGAGGCATCTCACTGTTGTCCAAAGTGCTTTCCCATTTCCAGTGCTTATGAAGAGTTGTCAATTGACAATGTGTATTGCCTTCATACTTTTGTATCATTTTGGAGAGGACAAAATTTAGTTACCACAAGAACTGCCCGACAGGAATCCAGCCCTCTGAGAGGTATAGCAGAGGCTGTAAAAATAAGAGGATCTGTGTGGGGGCTAAAACTCACCAGGATTTTACATATCCATCAAAGAGTTCTTGCCAGTTTTTAGCTCATCACTTCGTGGGAACACACTGCAGTTAGTGGCAACCTATTACATTCAAGTCAAAAAAAACCCAAAAAGCAATTTTCAGTGCAAATAGAATGTGAAGTATATTTGAAGAGCAATGTAACAATTGCCAATTATATTTTAAGAGCTTTGTTTTAGCAGTGACTATGACACCAACAGTACAACATTTGGGACACTGGGAATATTTCTAGCCTATGCTGCAGTAAGCTTTAATAAGACTACATAAAATCATTACCTGGAGTACCATTTCCCATGGTTTCACTTGCTAGAAGTCAAGAAATTTTAAAAAAAGTATTTTAAAAACCTATCAGAGTTTGACAGTGTATCCTGCCTGCATCCATGGACTGAACCTGAGCATGAATTCTGAGAAATATCCCAGGATTATGAAAAAAAAAAAATGTGCTAATCAGATTAAGTGCAGTGTTTAAAATGTAAGCCTTACCTTAAACACACTAAAAATGCTATAATGCTGAAATTGTGTTTATCTCCCCTTCTTTCTGTAGCTCACTTGTTGACATCCTCTACACTATAAAATAGTGGGAATAAATCCCCAAAAGCATCTAAACCCCAGAAAGCACCCAAATCAATCACTCCAAAGAGATTTTAAATGAAATTCGGTCATAAACGTTGAGGTTTCTCCTTCCAGAACGGGAAGAAGGTGCAATACTGGGCAACATTCTGCACAGACCTCAAGGACTGAAAACAGCAAATGAGGGAGTTTTACTGCAGGGGAGGGGAGAATTCGGCCGAGTTCACGACGGGAGTCAGGCAGATTAGTTTTCATTTGTTTTAGCTTTAAGTCAAACGTGCTTCTAAATCATCACAGAGAGAGATGAATGTCACAGTTGTGACTGCGGGTTTGGGAGGCAGAGGAAGAGGGAGAAGATTGGCAGCAAGATTGCCCTTGGCCACAAACGCCGTTTTGCTTCCCAAAAGCAGAGATGAATACTGAGCTGTGCAGCGCTCAGCCTTATGCAGAGCAGCCCGGAGAAGACAAGCCTCAAACGCAGGACAGGACAAAGGCCAAAGAAAGCTGCTTCAGCCTGGATGCTTCTGCTTAAAATAGCCCAAACAATTCTACAATATTTCCTCCACCTACACTTACCCAGAGCCAGACTCGATTGTAGTATAGCAGTAACAAAATCAAACGAGCAAAAACCTAAAAGTTTGAATCAGTGCAATTCATTTTACTTTCTTGCACCCATTGTTGGTTCTCTCAGTTTGCCTCTAACTAGTTGCTTTTCCAGTTTGAAAATCCCATCCCCCTGCCCTCCTCCCATAAAATGCAATCTCTAGTTTTAGGGTAATTTCGCCTTATTGCTTCTTATAACTTGATTTTTTTTTTTTTTAAGCTGGCTATTGTTTAATTACTACTTTGAAGTCAATTTAGCAGAAGAAAACTCCCTAGTTTAAGGTGGCTTTTTGCATCCCCACCAAGCTATTCAGCAGGGCATTCATCCGGGATACAAAACTGGGCTGAAGCTTTAGGAGCTGAATGGATCACTCCAGTAGAGATTTAATTTCCATGAAATTCCTCCATGAAAATCCACTCACTCCTCTTAGATCTGACAGACAGGCAGAGACCAGCCACTACCTTTGAACTGAGCAATTTTTAAATGCATCCCACCCCTCCTTGCCCCCCATGTAAATATGAATCGCTGGGGCTCAGAGCGCCCTGGTAGACTTTAAACCACTCACAGCGTGCGGGGAGGCGGGGGAAGCAAAGACAAGCACATGACTCCTTGATGACTAAACTTAGTGTGGTTCTATGAATTAGCCCAAAATCGCTTTACTGCCAGATCTGTCTCGCCGCGGCCGAACGCAGGGATGTTCCCGCAAGGGCAGCGGAAACGTGGGACATGGTCTGCAGAAACCTGGGGAATCCGCTGCCTCGGGCAGAGACGGTCCCCTCGCCCTGCGTGACAGCACCTGGAGATGCCCCACCCGCCTGATGTGCCCTTTCACTGCCGGGGTGTCTGCAATTACAAACGAAGTTCTCCCCCGCGGTGCCGCCGAGGGCGCGTTGGTTCCCGGGAGCTGCTGTGCGACCCGAGTGCCGCCAGTCCCGATCCTGTGCGAGCCTTGCCTTGCTCCCTTCCCGGCGGGAATCACCCTCAGCCCCGGCCGTAGGAGGTGCGAAGCCTCCGCAGAGCACCGGGGCGGCTCTGGGGGCCCCGCCCGAACCCCCCGCCCCCGCTCCCAGGGAAAACCCCTGGGATCCAGGAGGTTTCCGAACGCAGCCGAATGGCCGGCACAGCTGCGGATTCCCCTCTCCCCCCGCCTCTTTCCACCCCACTGCAGTTCCAGGACTTCTTTTCACTCGTGTCTCTTATAAAACATTCACCTCGAAGTCACCGAGTGCATCACTTAATGGCTGGGCCAAAACATTCTTTTATAACTATATCTAAAGTTTTAATATCCTAGGCAGGCAAGATTTTTCAACATTTAGATCATCTGTAACAGCTTCCAACTCGCTCATTATTTTCCCGACTGTTGCTTCATTCTCATCTCTCTGTGCAAACCCTACCCCTGAGCCCCGGCTGCTGTTTTCAGTTTGCTCGGACTCTCGCTGTCAATCCTGGCTGTTGAAATTTCAGTTCATACTTAAGTGCTGCTTCTCTTGCCTAGAACAATTCTTCAGTTCATCTTCTGAAGTTTGCTGATTTTTCCCTTAAGCCTTGTTTTAAAACATTAAGCTCGAAATCTTTCCCGAATCTTGCCCTTTGACTCTGCTGTAATTGGGGAGTTCCGCAGTGAACCCCATTTTTCCTTTTCCCGTTCCTGCTCCCCTTTCCCGGGGTTCCACGCGTGGCTGTGAGCGAGCTCCGGCGGTTCCCGGGCATTTCTCGCCGCAAAGCTGCGGATGCCTTTGCATTCCAGGCACAATGACCCTCTGTTCCCTGGAAGCTTTCTTCAGCTCCAACATCTAAATCACCAGCCCCACAGCAGGCAGAATCCCCGGCTCTTTCCTCCTTCGAAATGTTTATCTTTGCACCTCCTAACTCAGGTTCATATGCTCCGACAAGTTGTTTGGGAACCCCCATCTTTTAATTTTGAGCCCTTTTTCCTCTGGACATTTTGTAATTGCCGAATTGTAGAGGTTTGGGGGTTTTTACCCCATTGTCTCTTTGGTCTCTCTAAAGCAAATTTTTCAAACATCAGTGATTCGGATTGATTGGCTTGACTAAAAGAAATCCTGAGCACTGAAATGAGGAGAAAGTAACTCCTCCCAGTGTTTTTTCTCCATTCCTAAGGTTTGTTTCCTATCACGTGGTGAAGGGAAAAAAAAAAAAAGGTTTGAACAATATAATTTCACTTTGATGTGAATGCTGATTGTTTTTACTGTAGAAAGGTTTAAAACTTTGAATACCTTTCTTTAGCAGTTCTTACACAAGGAAACACACCCCCAGGTGGTTTTATTCAGTGTGAGTAGGGGTCTTACACCAACTAAACATATGGGAGCTCAGCTGTATTTTAGCTGCTGGTGTGTTATTAAAGCTGTTGGTCTCTTAGTTTGTTGGAGGAAACTTTTAAAAACCAAATAAATGTGTATAGTTCCTCCATTTGGCAAAGCTTATTTTTAAAATAAAGTGAGTTTTATAGGATCTCTGTTTGAGATGTTTACAGTTATGGATTACACACTATATTTGTTGTAAACTTACTTCATTTAATCACATCACCACTCAAACTCCTCAGAGATTCTTACTTTGTTTTAACATTTGCATTGGGATCTGAATATACGGAACACGCTGCGGTTTAAGCGCTAAGTGTTATTTGAGAACTGTGGAGGTGTCAGACCTCATTACACTGAATTACTAGAAAGCTCTGCAGAGTATAGACAGGCAATATGGGCTGCCTCTGGTAACCCTGACAATTGCCCTTTAATCCTGACCTACAAGATTCCTGATATTCCAGTCATAGTCCACTCTTTGCATACTGGGCAGGGACGCATTTAAACAGAAACAAACTCTTGTAGGAACTGCAAGCATGTCTGTAAATCCCTATCAACTAAAACTAAATCAGGGCATGAATAAAAAATTCCAGGAGTAAAATATTTGGAATATGTTATTATCCTATTTACTCAGGGTTATTTTTTCAGGTATGTGTCATTGAACCCTAATTGCTGAACTGAGGAAATGAAACTCAGTTTACTTACTGTTAAACAGAAAAATTACAAATTTTAGCTGGATTTACATCAAAATCTCATGAGGACAACTGTAAGAGGTGAAATATATTGCGAAAAGATTATGGTAAATGTTTGTTCCCAGAATTGGATAGTCTGTAATTAAAATGTGTAAGTATTTTTAGAAGAATAAATGAGTTATGAACAAAATTTTTGACACAGGCTTTATATTTCTGGATGGGGAAAGGTAATAACTAAGTAACGGCAGTAATATTTCACTTAAACAAAATCAAACAATTGCACAGTAGTGAGTTCAGAGATGCTTTATTACATGTTGAGGTACTCCTATGTGGTATAGGTATGAGAAAATTGAAATACAAATGCCCCAGAAAGGATGCCTTCTACTTCAGTTTCCATATAAACTTCTCACTGACATGAGAGGAGGATCAGTGTAAATTGGAGGCAGTTTGAAGTCCTGAATTTCTGTCTCAGTTGACTGAGGATTAATAAGCAAGGATGCCTTCCTCCTCTGTGGGATTTTGATCCTCCTGATCCAGCAGTGCAGTTGTTTCAGCCCAGGTTCTAACAAGCAGGTACCTCCATCTCAGAGGTCAGCACCATGCTGGGGGCAGAGAGTAAATTAATGTGGAGAGGAGTCTGAAGTCATAGAGGAAAGGATCCGACTGATGATAAGAGAATGGCAACTTCCCCTGAAGTTGTCCTGGAACACGACTGATGTGCACTAAGAGCACACAGAACAGAAACCTGCAGGCTGTTCTGCTCTGAGGAGCAGAACAGGGCTCCTCCAAGGGAATTTGCAAAAGTGGTGCATTCATGGCACAGGTTAGAAACAAAACCACATCTGGATAAAGAAAAAGGAAAAAGGAAGAAAAGAAGCAAGACAGGATGAAAGAGAAGGAAAAGACAGCAAGAGGAAGGAAGCAAGCAAGGAAGGAAGGAAGGAAGGAAGGATGGAAGGAAGGAAAAAGAGATGTAAATACTATTATTTTCCCCTTAACATGTTAAGCTTTGAATCATTCCAATGGTGTATGCCAAAACTTAGCTCCAAACTTTGGAAACAGGATCTCTGATCACACTACCAATGAACACAATTAGTCATGTCACATTTGTTTCATAATAAAAGTAGGCTGAGATCCAATGCAGTAAATAAACAAAGTAAAACAAAACAACCAATTTGCACTGAGTCAGACACTGAAAGGTTGAATTTTCAAACGTGGTGTGGGCAAAAGGAGCACTTCTAATTTCCTCACACGATCCTCAGGTGAACTTTTCTTCATCCTTCTTCAGACTCAATCCATTGCTTCATGCTGCAATGAGCCAGTGCAGCTCACTGGTCCACTGAAAAATGACATTTTGGAGGTGTGTTGATTTTTAAGAGGTTGGGGGGATGAACCAGCTCCCCTGTATCTGTGTGAGCACCAGTGGCAGGGATAAGCAGCTGCAAGAGAGACTGAAGGAGAGCTCCCCTTGTACCTCCATCCTGCTTTAACACCAATCTGGGAATGCAGGGAATTGCCCTGAGCACCCACCCAGCTCTGCCAAGCTGGTTTGCCTGAGAAACCTCAGCAGGATAGTAACTCTGGATCTCAAAACTTTGGATATCTATCACATAAATCACTCTTGAGCACGCAGGTGAGACAGAGTACAATGTGATCTACAAAATTATTTGTGCCAATGTAATTGTCTGATAAATCAATTAAAAATTAAATAGTAATAGAAGAAGTTATCAAAATGTTATTCCCAGAGGAGTACAGGTACTCTGTGCAGGTTACTCCTCTTCTACTACAGAGGTAAATTACACAAATTTCAAGACAACAGCCATGATTTAAAACTACCTTTGGAGCTGCCCACATTCAAGCAGCAGTTCTCCTTGCTGATGAGAAGCTTTGCAATCACAACAATTTTGGTCACAGTCTTAATCTCTCGAACTGGCAGCCTGTTCTCTTCATCTTGCCCTAAAAGTGGGCTTTCTTACATGATATGTATTAGACCTCTGAGCTAAACTGGGAACTAAGGGGCACAGGAGAGGAGGGAAGGAGAAATTCATCAAGTTTCCTGCTGCAGCCGGATCTCGGAGGAAGCCGTTGTTTCCTGCAGCTCTGGTAAGGGAGCCCTACAAGCCAGATGGAGATTTGCTTCAAGAAACATCTATTTAGGCAAGTCAAAAGCTGGGTAGCAGCAAGCAAAGAGCGGTGCCAAACAAGGCTGGAAAGAGCACCACCAGTCAAAGAATCATAGAATGATTTGGGCTGGAAGAAACCTTAAAGATCCAACATCCCTGCCATGGAAACAGGCAGTCCTGATACAAAAACCACAAGACACCAGATCTGCCCCCAAATATTTTTTTTTTTCTCATATTATCTTCTGTTTCTTTTATGAAATCTTGCTTTAAATTATCCTTCTGTCTGCTGGAGATACTGGGCTGGGATGGGCATGTGGAAATGGCAAGCTGAGTTTGAGAAAACTGGGTGGTCAAACAGGAGAGGACAGGACATGTTGGGGCAGCCACGAACTGCTGCTTCATTACAAGTTAAACCTTTGCTCACTAAATGTCAGAGCCACCAAGTGCAAAGGAAATTATCTTCTCATAGCATAAATGAGTGTGATCTGTACATTCAACCAGAGAAAATACATCCAGTATTAAACATCAGTGAATCTTGTCTACTAATCTAGTAGTGACTCCCCGGTCTGGATTAGATGCAGCCAATATTTGAGCATTCCAGTGGCTGATAGATAAACGGGTTTAATTTAATTCTGGTAAATTGGAAATACCTTCTATTTCCAAGGTAACAAGGTATCTGAACAACATGAATGAAAATGTGTTCTGGACATGGAATACTTGACGGGGTCTATTCTTCCAATTTCCAGGTGCCCTCCATCTGCTCTTACTAAAATCAGCGCTGCACCTTGAGAATACAGGGTTGAATTCTTGGAAAGGGGAGGGACTACAGGGGATTCAGAAACTATCTTTAAAAATATCCTTTTATCTTGTTTTTCAGGCAAGAGTTGGGAGGCTTTGGTATACATTTCAGTACAAAACCCATTAATTTACAAACTGCAGTGTTTACATGGGAAAATGCATCCTGCTCTTCTGTAAGCAGAATTTCTTTATCTTGACAGATTTGTTTTCAAAAAAAGTGAATGGAATCACAGAAGATTCCATCTGCCTCACAGAAATTTGGCTGAAAAGGGAAGATGAGAATGTGTGGTGATCCACTGAGAAGTGCCATGAAGCTTTTCCAAATTAACTATTTTAAGTTTTGCACACATCTTTTTTTTAAATGTTTTTTTAATTAGGAAACTAAACAGAGCAACACTTGCTCAGAGATAATACACTTGTCATGGAACACTTTTCTTTGGGAAATAACTAATCTTCTGTCTTTAAAGGGTGGGATCAGCCTGACTCCTCAAGCAGAGAGGAGTCAGACGCTGCAGGCTCCAGCGCTTGGCATCAGTAAATAAATCAGATGTCTTATCTCAGCCTCCAGTGTTGGGGAATGACTCTCCACTCTTCCAGCTCATTTTCCCTCAGGATGCAACCTCGTGTTTGATCACTTCCTCATCCCTTAAAGCCCTGTTCCAGGTTTTCTCCAGCTTTTCCCACTTTCTCCACCCAGCAGCTTCTATTTCTCTTGCCAGGACGTTGGAAGCCACGCCAGGCTGTGTAGATGTGCACATGGGAGGAAGAGCATCTGCCCGTGTTCCTCTTGGACAGAGCTGACTTTATCCAGGGCATGACACTGTCAAGCCCCAAATTCCAACAATTAGGTGCTGGGCTGCATCTCCTTAAGGGCTCTCTTGTATCAGAAACATGTAAAAACTGAAGCAGAGATGGGAGTGTGCTGTGGAGATGTTAAAGGAATAGACTATTGCAAATAACAAAATGTATTTAGTATAACTAATTTTATTTTAAGAAGGAAGTAGGCATGTTTAAGGCTATTTATTCCTTTCTTGACAAATTTCAAAGGTGGGCTATTAAGTTTCCTGTCTGAAATTCAGTTTTCATTAGTCTTTTTGAAAGGGTAAAGGGACCTTAAATGAACCATGATTAAACTGAAAGAGACAATAAGATAATAATTAGATGATAAAGATAATAATTCGTTAGTGTTTCTCAGTTGTTACAAATATACAGTGAAGCCCTTTTAAAAGGCAGTACAAAATTAATTAATCAGTTTAATTGTAGGTAGCTATTAAAATAATGTTGAATTTTTTTTGATTGGTGATCACTGTTTGAATGTTAAGAGATACTCCAGGATTAATGCTGTGACTTTATAAATAGATATTTATTAATGTTTGGATATTAAACAATGTGTTTAACAGTACCTTCTCTCTTGAATTGCAATTTTAACTGTAATTTAACAAATCCTGCAACTTGAGTTCTGCTACACAAAATACCCTCCATGCCTTAACCAACTTTAGGGTCCTTTAACTGCCTTTTTATACAGAATTTTAGGCTAGGAGGAACAAAAGGATGCACTTTTCACGACCCTGGAACCCTGTGACCACTGGGAAATCAAAAGGGTGGTGACACGAAGGAAAACTATTGTCCACAAAAATAAGCTCTTCAAGGGGCACCAGGAATGCACAATAAAATCCCAGTTTCCTTTGTGTAGCTGTTTATGCCTATGGCTTGCATCATCCAGAGCCCAAGAAAAGATCTAAACTAAAAAGGAATTCAGGTTTCTAAGAAAAATCCATATCCTTCTAAAAAAAACCCCACCAAACTATGTGAAAAAAGAATCTGTTAAGAATTCGTCATCTCTTTACGATAAAATATGTAACTTTGAGGTAATGAAAATCCTCCAGCCTGCTCTGTGGGAATCGGAGAGATAGATTGAAAAAGTGATTCCAGCAAGTAGAAGCAGATGGGAAAATAACCTGATTTGTCAGGACTGGAGGATTTCGTGAATTTGTTGCCTTCTATCATGACTAGAACGTAGCAGCATGTAAGAGCTTAATTAGAGAATGAGCTCTACTTTGACCTGAAAACATTTCAAGTAAAAGGGAAAAAAAAAAAAAAAAAGAAAAGAAAAGAAAAGAAAAGGACTGGTCCTAAATTCTTAATTAAGCAAAACTGCAATTGAAGCTAGTAGCCTTTTTTTCCCTGGAAGACTGAAAAACATGGAAAACTAGCATATAAAAAGTATAGAAAATAAAATTATGTGTGAGCCTCATGTTTTACTCTGTGACAATAATTTATTGTGTCATATTTTGTTATACAAAATTTAAAAACGTTATTGTTGTTACAGTCTTATTTAAAGCCTTTTTCTAATTCAACTTGAAATCAGTGAAGAGAAAAAATTCCATTGACTTTAATAAGCTTTGTCAGGGAATTGCCTGGTAATTTATGCAGAACATAATAATTAAATTTTCTTCTAATAAAATTATTTAATAAAAATGTGTAAAATATGCAGTTACCACACTTTTGTTTGTGTTTAAATGTTACTCCCGGATTTGCAGAGCAAAGTGAAAGTGATGTGTAAGTGCAGCAAGTATAGGCAATGAAAATAGTCAGATACTGCTTGTAAGCAAAAGTGAAATCAAGTGATTTGTCCATTTCTCCTTAGAAACTTTAAAAAAAAAAAAAAGGCAAAAGCGGTTCAAAAGGCTGTAGCTTTAAAAGTTTGAAATTATATCAGGGAATCGAGGAAGTTTTTTTTTAAAGAAAGCGTTTTTTTTTTTTTTTTTAGTTGTATAACATAACAATTAAACTGACTGAGAGAATTTATTTGTTGGGAATGATGCTAAAAGTAGACACATTTTATATTGCAACTCTTCGCCATCTCTGCAAAAACATGTAAAATAATCTCTTTTGAAAAAGAAAATCAAACTGTAATGAGAGCAATAAATTTTAGGTTGCTAATGCGTGTGATCTTTTTAACAATCATTTTTGGTTGTAGGTTTTATAGTGAGGACACAGGATATGATCCTCCTAAAACTGATCATGCACAAGCTGGGAGAAGCAGCAGGACAAAGCCACAGCCTCCCAGACATGTTGAAACCCTCACCAAGAGCCCAAATCTACCAGTGACCTCTGGAGCCCTGGGGCACCTCATGCCGCCTGCAGCAGTTTGGAGACAAAGTGTGCTTATCCCTAGTCAGGTTTGCAAACAGCTTGTGAAGTGATTTACTATATTTCCTGCAGAACAGAGAATAAATTTATCTGTAATTCTGTGCAATCTTGTAACCAAAAGTAATGAATTGAAACACTCTTAAAGGTTGATGCATTTTTTTCACATTTAATCAAAACTTGCTGTTACAGGGGTTGAAAGGAGACCGCAAACACAGACAAGTCTCAAAGGGGAAAATGATGTTAGAATTCATATTGTTAGAATTCATATTATTCCCACTTAATCTTCAGTCTTCATAAAGTTTTGTGCTCTCTGGTTAGTACAGAGAGGAACTATTTACCTTCTGGACAGGCAAAGCACCTTCAGAAACTTCAGTGATGCGACAAGCCATGGCAGTCACTGACATTTTTTAACGCAACATTCATCAGGAGGAATTTAAGAGAGGAGGATCTATCTAAATGAGTAATGTAAAAAGGAAAAGTCAGGCTAAATCAAAATAAACAAAACAGAAAGGCATATTGTCTTAATGTTTTACACTACAATATGTGTAAGGTACAATATATCTGATGCATTTAATGTTTAAATTATACAGAGTTTTGTGTCAAAAATGATGCTTCAGAATCTGCATTTCAGTTTTACATGGGAACATGTAAAGTAATATATATATATATATATAGTGAGCATACTCTTGTATTTTGCTTTCAAATCTTTTGTCTTATCTTTTTTTAGAGCAGAACAGTCAAAATCTAACACAGAGGTAGATAGCAGAAAATATACTTTAAATCACTAAACAGAGATCTTTTTTTTGCCTTTTTATACAAAATTCTGGGTCCATTATAACAAAAGGATGCACTTTGCACGACCTTCAGAGCCTGTGACCATTGGGAAATCAAAAGGGTAGTGACACTAAGGAAAACTATTGTCCAGAAAAATAAGCCTCTCCAAGGGGCACCAGGAATCCACAATAAAATCCCTGTTTCCAAGAAAATTCAGGCATTTCCATCAAAAAAGACTGGTAAGATAAATAGAATGTCCTCATAAGCCACAGATTCTTAATAATACAAAATGTCTAAGTCCTTGGTAAACAAAGCCCCAACGAAAACTAACATCTCCTAACTCGGGCTTCTCAAGACCCAGGTCATGACCCAGCACCTCGTCACAAGGCACCTCAAAAGCATTTCTGAGCTGAAATTGCAGGGAATTTGTTATGCATAACATATATATCAGTAAGAGTTTCACTCCTTGCAGAGCTCATAAAACTCCTACAACTGTCTCCTTGCTGATAAATGTGATTTCAGGGTTAATAATGATCGCTGCCGTTATCTCTTAAGGATTTCAGTTTCCATGTGAACACATGCTGATCTGAAAGAACCCCCAGCAGGCTAGCTGCTTTCTTGCTGCCTGCCCTTAAATTTTGTGCATTTGGGGGATTTTTATCCCCAAACTCTTCAATTAATCCATTTTGAGACTTTAAAAATCAATAGTAAATGCATTTTGCTTTACATTTTGCATTTTGCTGTATAATTCTGTATTAAGACTCTTAACCTTTCAGTTACTTTTTTTGGACTTGATTCTCTTCAGTTTCTTCTGATGATTGCAAGGGAGAAAAAACCTGCTTGTGATAGATTCAAATCTCAGAATGCAGTATTTTTTAGCAAATAAAGTGACTATGATGACAAAGTCGTTTGCAGAGTATCTGGTTTTAGGTTGAGCCTTGCCTGTAGCACTAAGCTCACCTGGTTCTATCTTAATCCTGTAGGAGGCAACAAATCTTTCACCATTTTATGGTGTTTGAAGGCATTTTTGCTATCGAATGCCTCAGTTTTGCTAGTCAGCACTTGCAGGAATTAATTGAACACGGAAAGTTACACATATCAATATTTTTTATTGATATTACTTTTGAAAGGCTCATCCTGCAAATATTTAGATGCATGAGTAAATTTGCTCACATGAATAAACTTACTTGTATGTTTAGGTGTTTGCAGAACTGATCTATAATTTCCATAAAGAAAACAATGCACAATTTTTCTCTAAAAGTTGAAAAAAATGCATATGTAATGGGGGGATGTGAGAACAAGATGATCCATTTAGTAACTCAACTTAATAGAAATCTTTGAGTTACTGCCTCCAAAAATTTCTACCCTTCTGCTGTAATTTCAACCATTATTCCTTCTAATAACTGGTGGGAAATTTTATTAAAGGTAAAAATATAATGAGTTTCAAGGGCTGAATCACAATAATCTGTTTTCCACTAATTTTTCCAAAGCTGACAACTCTGTGATGTAAACTGCAAATCTGCCTCAGCTGGTTGCATATGGCTCATGTTTAACCAGAAAACAATTTCATGTAACGAGCTGTGCAGTAAACAGTTCTCACACATTAACAGGACCTGGTGTCCTGAGATACATGATTTACATGGAAAAATACCTTTTGTCCACATCAGTACCATGTTCTTTGTGGGTTAATGAAATCACAGCACAGAAACGTTGCTTTTAAAATAGATTTCATAGGTTCATTTATACAGCAGGATTTATGCAAACACGGGGAAGGGGTGTCTTCCCAGAGCACACAACCCTATTTTCTAGGGAAAGACTATGCTGCGAGGGATGATTTTTTGCACATCTGATGAGGCAGGAGTCGGTCTGCTCTTGCTAGAAAGCGGCGGGAGGCAGCAGGGGCAGGACGGACGGAAGGCGCTGTGTCCGCCTGCGGATCGCCGGGGCTGGGAGCCAATCTCATTAGCTGTGCAGAGGTGCCAGATCCTGGACTGCTATCGGATCCTGGTCTCCATCGCATCCTGTGCTGCCATCGCATCCCGGGCTGCCATCGCCGCCGCAGAAATGCTGCCGCGCATCCCGGCTGTCAGCGGTCCCCACCTCCAGCCGCTTCCCCAGGGCCTCTGGCTTCACCCCAAACGTCCCGCTCTCTCTGTGTTGTTAAAGAGAGAGGATATTATTCAGGCTTTGGGGATAGTTTTCTTTTCTTTCTCAGGGCTGTACTTCATCGTGTTTGCAGCCTGGGGGCAGAGCCACACTGGCTGGTGCTGGCAGCCGGGAAAAGCCGCTTTCCGGAGGGTTTCGCAGCTGGGACAGGTTCCGGAGGGGGAATAACACCCCATTCCCTAGGTTAGACATTTAGTTACCACATTCTGAGGCAGAAGGGAGCTTTCTTCCCATAAAAGAAACTATTTTTGCCCCAAAACCCCACCTTTGCATCTTTGTATGTGAATTCTAACCTGTATCCATCCTCAGCCTTATTTCCTGGCTGGGCTGGATCTGTGGACTTTATTACTCCAAACAAGCATATTTTCCCACTATGCTGAGATCCTTCTGTCATGCTGTTCTTTTCCAGCAGAACGTTTTGAGTTTGTGGTAACAGGATCATCCTTTCAGTGTGCATAGCCCAAATTGTGTTAAACTACTGCTAATATATTTTATCTTCTTAGTAGGGACCTGGAACACACACGACACATGCACTGGAAAAAAAGCATTGCCTTGGGATCAGAGATGAGATTCTGTGTTATGCCTCTAGACACAGAGCTGGGGACATATAGCAGGTTTAAGCTGTTTTTATGCTCTTCTAATCCTGAGCTGCTCTGCAGGCTGGAGCAGACATCCCAGTGTTTAGTCAGCCTGAGGTCTCAATGTGTTTTAACTACCCTGTGAACTCAGCTGTCCCCTGAATTTCCAAAATGTTACTGTGAGAGGCAACAGCCTCTGAGATGCACTTTCCAGTGTTCAGCTCCTGCACAATTATTTGGAAGGGAAATCACTGAAGGGAAACTTTGACAAGCTGCATAATGAAATACCTCCCCCAAATGGATGTAAAAACCACTTCACACTGTCCTGATCCAAGTAGCTCATCCTAGCTGCCAGAATTCTGAATTTAGTGGCCACATACACTGATTTCCACCTAAGACATCTGCTTCCATGCAGTCAACACTCTTGGAGTCGTGTTGTTCGTTGTTACTCTTGAAGCACTGTCTGATGCTGCACAGAAGAAAAGGGCCTCAGGAATGCTCTGGGTGCTGGGTGAAGTACAAGCATCCTGCCAATTGCAGGTGGTTAATAAAGCCACAAAGTTTTGTACATTTAACAGGCACCCTGAGAGCTTCTGTCTGTAACTTCCCCATGTTTCTTCTTCTTCTTCTAAAAAAAAAAAAAAAAAAAAAAAAAAAAAAAGAGAGAGAGAGAGAGAGGAATCCTAGCATTTCCTATTGCCTGCAATTCAACAGTGGAAAAATGGACCAGCTGGTTTTTTTGCTGTACATGATGATACAGTGTCTGTGCAAACTGCCAGATTTCTCACATGTACAGTTCCCAAACCTCTGCCTCTTCTTAGAGGCTGCCTGACAGAAACAGCTCTCAAAATCTCACAGCTGCTTGACCCTCTTGATTCCAAATGAGTTGATCAATAGGGGAGAGGTATATGTGTTCCCTTACCTGAGAAGGAATATTTGGACAGAGAGCAACATACAGACCACAGGACACAATGGAAGCACAAGGACAAACTCTGGTCTCTGGGTCTTCTCATCAGGTCCTTACATCAAATATCGATAATCTGTGTGGCTTGCAGACAAAAATGTTGCCAATGCTGTACTGCATCCTGCAGTAACAGGGTTACTGAGCTCAACAAAATATGAATTTTATGTGTGACCTGCAGTCAAACAGTAATTTATTGACTCATTTCTAAAATGACACATGGTGCAAGGGAAGTATATTTTGGAGGGAGATGTCTCATCTAGAAATGACTTGAGCTTATTTTTAAGTTTATGCATAGAGAAGAGGTTTAATCAGTCCTGTTTTGGTGCACTGCCCTGAAGGAGGAGTCCAGACTGTGCAGAGAGATGGGACCAGTTCTTCCTGCCCTGCACCTACGGATGGGCTGAACCTTCAGCAGGATCCCTGATGTCCAAGTTACCCAACATGTGTATAAAACATGTAGGATCAGATTCATGGAGCAGCCTGCCCTTGTAGCTTGTTTCAACAGAAAGATCATTGCTCCTCGAGACATGGCTTTCATGGTTTGCAAACTTACACACTCCTCATTTAAGCTATTTACACAGCTTTAAGGGTTTAAGCACATATTTAGATTATGTGGCTCATCCAAATATTAAGATTTATACAAAATCTAGACAGTTCACGACATGTTCTGATTGCCAGCTGTGGAGAAATAAAATCTCTTAAGCAATTATACAAAAGGGGAAGTTGTCTAGTGTTACAAAATAGAAGCTGTACTTCAGAATTAATATGCATGGATGTATGCATGAACTATGTTATGTGCACAAATAAGAAAACTCATCAAAATACCAGTTATATTTGGCAAAATTGGAAACCTGTCAATAGGAAGAATTCTTACATCTGTACTGAAACGAAGCAGAGAAGTTGTTACACAACAAAAACCTTCAGATGAGAAAGGCAAATCTCAGACCATGGAAACTTGAATGAAGTGCTGTGGGCAGGTATAATCCATGATCTATCAGAATGGCAGAAGGATGTGTGGGGTGTCTGGAGATGTGTTTAACGACAGACTATCCAGTGAATCTGAAACAGAAAACATACATCCAGCTTGGTTATTCGAAATCCTGCCCTCAAAGAATTGATTTTAACATGAAAAAATGCAAACCCTCTTCCTGAGCAAGTGTATATGGAAGCATTTCTGATGTAGCAGCTCAGCCTTATATAGGGCCCTGTCCTGTTCCACGAGGGTCATTTAGTCATGCAAGTAGCTGCCTTCCAATTTGACAATTTATATCCAGATTTCAGGATTTAATCCACCTGAAATGGGAAAGCAACAGATGAAGGAATCAGTGCTGTGAAAGAATGAGTTTATTTAACTTCCCATGATGTCAGTGAAGGTGGAAGCCACTCACAGAATAAAACTCTATAGAAAATACATAAAAGAGCTGCACAGAAATGCAGTTTCAGCCTGCTAGAAAACAACATGAATACAAAATAAATTAAAAGGATTAGAAAGCTAAATGCATAATTTAATATACTTAGCCACCAAGCTGTGAAGATAAACACGAGACAGAGCTTTAATTTTTTACATTAAAATTTTGTCTTAATAAACATGTTTATAATAAATTGTCAACTTATCCTAAAAGGATAAGTTTGAGACATTAGTATGCAGAAGTTCTTTACAGCATATCAGAGATACAGCGAATGTTACATTATTTATCACAGCAATCAATATTGTAAAAAGAATTAGCTAAAATTAGACATGAAGTCCATGCCATTAGTGTACATTTGTTTCTTACTTTACATGTAGATTGGTCTTATTTAGGAGAGGGTTTAGTGTTTTTATAAGCATATTTCACTTAACTAAAATGCAAGGTAACATGGCTAATTTGTATCTTATTTTTCTCTGTTAGTTTTACAAATGAAACAAATAAAAATTAAAAGGTGAATGCCATTTTCAAATGTTTTACTAATACAATGACAAAAGTGTGAAAGCTTTTTTAATAAAACCTCTACTATCAGTCATTTTTCATGACAAGTGCAAACAGAGCAACGATTCAGAAAACTAATATTGAATTAAATTTTTCATTGACCTTGAGGAAAAAGATGGCACTGTAATCTCAAAGTATCTCTTTTCATTCTGTCCTCATAAGAGGAAAATAAATTCCATTCTACATCTTTTTCAGCTGAGTGCTTTAAAACAAAGACAGTTCAGCGGCAAATGACAGGTAATCCAGAGTAACATGAAAAATCCAAAGTGTGCAGAAGACAAATGAAGACAGATTTTTAAGGAATTCCACTGTTCCAAAGATTTACCAGAGTTGTTACTGTGTGAGAATTCACAGAAAGAGTTTGCAGCCCCTGTCTTATCAGGGGAATAACTCTGCAGTTAACGATTAAAATGTTTTCTCTTAAATATTCCTTTGGGGGTTTTGTTTCTTTTTAAGATTACCTGATCTCTCTAAACATTTTCTTCCAAAAGTATAAAAAAACTCCAGATCTGGCTTTAAAATAAGGTTTCGGACACTGATTTCATGCTGGTGTTCTGCAAGTTTAGTAGAAGATCTTCTTCAGACTTACAACTACTCTCAAAGTTTTGAGAAATAACTTAGATTTTATTAACCTGGGAGGAATATTTCCATACAGCAACTGATATACATCTTTGGACAGTTTGTTTTGAAAAATAATTTTTTGTTTCACAAAGATTCATCTCAATTGTTTCTGATTTTCTTTTCTTCTCTGCATTTGGATAGTTCAGCACAACCCACTGTGCTTTCTCCAGTAAGAAAAAGGTCAGATAATAGTTCTGATTCTGGAAGGGAACAGAAGTGGAAGAGACAATCCAAGGCAAGCCCTGACCACAGTTGTTATAGTATGAATGAATCAGTAACCCAGAAGAGATAGAACAGAATTATCTGTAGCTCTGAGAAGAAAAGTGCAGTGAAAGAAACTGAAATACCCTCTCAGCATGTATGCATGCTCGTGATTCCACTATAGGAAAAAAAAAAAAATCCAAATTTCTGCATATTTGTTATAAGGGTGAGGTATATATTTTCACAATACATTCTGAAAGTGATTTTCTGTAATTAAAAAAAAAAAAAATCTAATCTCTCTAGAGAGATTGCACTTCACTTAGTTTTCCTAAGAGTCTTCCCAACCTGGAACAAAACCTTCCCACAGTTAAGTAACGTGTTTTACAAGCACCACCTTGCAATCTATAAATCACAGTGTGCTTGAAAAAGGCCATCAAAACTCTCTGCCTAGCTGACATGGCAGGTGACTGCTTTCACTAGACAATATCCTTCAAAATATTAAGAAAAGTTCTAGCACTTTTTTTTTTTGACCATTACTTTTCTTTGCAACTGATGTATTTGCAGACCCCAAGACTCCCTTCCAAGATACACAAAAACACAAGTCAAAGGTCATCGGGAGGATGTAAAAATACCATTTAATCTTATCTGTGCAACACTTCACATAGACTTATTTCACCATCTTCAGGCTCTCTTTGTTGAAAGGCTAATTTATTTCTGAACTCACAGAACAGAGATAATCAATTTGCAGTATGCACTGAGTAAAAGCTGCTACACTTACATGTAACTTTATTGATATATAAGATCTGAATATGCTTATGATGCAAATTTTTATATTAAATAATTCAGAATTAATGCACAGCATGTGATTTTTTTTATATAAAGAAGAAAGTTTTCTAGTACTGTGTCACATTTAGTGCTTATTTGTTGCTAGTTTTAGAAAGTTTTGTTTTACAGAGTTAGAGATGAAGTATCGTTTATTTGGGAATGTTTTCTATCCTGTTGTGCATAAATGAGTTACTGGGACACTTCTGTGGTTTTCATTGTTGTGTCAATTTCTGTTTTGTTTCTGCAGGGGTGTTGATAATAAATTTACACATCCATGCTAAACTACTGACTTCAGCGTTGAGCATTTTGCTCTCTTTTAGCATTCGTGGGTCGGGACCTCAGAAACACACTTTGCCTAATCCGGGAGAAAATTTAAATTTCGAATTTTACATCCATCCTCCATTACACACAACCTCCCTGCAGCTCCAAATCAGTAAATTCCATATCCATCCCGGACACTATGACAGAAAGCTTGCAAGGAGCAACCCGGGCTGAGGATTTCCCACTGATAACGAAGAAAGAAATTGCAGTTTCTGGAGCAGATGATGAAGGAGCACTCAGAGCGGTTCAGCCCTCCCGTCCTGACATGGTGGCTTTGTCTGAGGCCTCACACGCGCCCACACGCAGGAGCCCGGCACAGCTCACCCCTTCCAACCTGCAAGAACCGGGGCTGCAGAATTTCAGAAAAGAAAAAAAAAAAAAAAAGAAAAAGGAAAAAAGAAGAAATAAGAAGAAGAAGAAAAAAAAGAAATTAAACAGTAGTAAATGCAGGCGGGACAAAAGCCCCCTTTCTCGTTGCATGAGGAACGCAGCCCTGATAGATTACTGCCCGGTTTCCATGGGGACATTTTGTTCCGACTCCAGATACCGATGATGGGGTGAAACGAGGCACCTCGCGCTTTCCCACAGAGCAGCCGGAGGAGCGGGGCAAAACTTTGTTATCGATCGATTTCGTTTTATTTTTTTTCCCATAAAGACCATTACGCCTAATCCTCGAGGAGCCGCTGGCAGGGCACAATTAGCACATTTTTAGCATTCCTGCGAGGGCCGCCGGCCGAGGTGGGACAACCACCCTGCGCTGGGGTCCCCAGCAGTGCCCGGGGTGCGGTGAGACCCCTCGGGGCACGCCTGGGGCGGGGTTCAGGTGTAACGAGACCCCTTGGGATGCACCTTTGGGGTGTCCAGGTGCTGGAAGGCCATGGAGGGCAGGCGTGGGGAGCACCGTGTAAGCCCAACTGGGCCAGGGCAGAACCCGCCTCATCATTTCAGGGCTTTTCGCCCCAAAACGGCACAAGTTTCCGAGAATCGCTGCACTGGTGGC
>NW_020955213.1:4392632-4393022 GCF_003031625.1 Empidonax traillii | reverse complement strand
GGGGTTGTAGTGCGGCGGGGGGGCGGGCCGCCGGTGCGCGCGCGCCCTCGCCCGCCCGCGCGCGCGGAGGGGGCGGTCGGGCGCGAGCCGCGCCACGCGCTCGGCGGAGCCGCCGTCGGGGGGACCCGCGAGAGCCGCGCGCGCACCCGCGGGGGCCCCGCGCAGGCAGGACCGGGAGGGGGGGACGGGACGGGAGAGGGGACGGGGAGCGGCGGGACGCGGCGGCGGGAGGGGGCCGCCCTGGCCCCGTCGGTCCGGGACAAAGGGGCCGCCCGCGGCCGCGCGGAGCCGCCCTCGGCGAACCTCGGCGCGGTGCTCGCAGCTCCCCCCTGCCCCGGCGGCGCGGGGCGGGCCGGGGTCCCTCGCGGCGGCGGCGGGTCCGAAGGGGGG
>NW_020955213.1:4379652-4389087 GCF_003031625.1 Empidonax traillii | reverse complement strand
AGTGAGGAAAAATGGGTTGGATTATGTGCTAGTTGTGATTTAGAGTACTGCATCATACCCCACCTGGGTGGAAGGCATCAGGATGTGTTCATGCCAGGAATGAAACCCATTTGCTTTTGTGCTAGTGCATTCTTGGGAGATGTTCCAAATCTGGCCTTGTATTGCTAATACTGGAGCTGTACCCAGCCCTTGAAGGGGCTCTTAAGGTGTTTTATGGGTGATTTGAGCCTGTGTTGATGGGACAGGTGCTGGAGGGTGCCCATCAGTTCAGCACAGCCACTGTTTCGTGTGAGGTGCTGGTGTGGTCATCCCAGGATGTCTCGCTCTAATGAGAGCTTCTGAGCACTGTGGGTGGGCCAGAGCTTGAAAAGGGCACCCCAAAACCACCCCATCCAGGCTGAGCTGCTGGCAGGTAACAGATAGGTTCGGCAGTAAGTGGGGGTTGTGTTTGAGTTACCTGGGTGAGGGGTATTGTTGTCTGTTCCCGTGAGTGAAAGCTATCTATTAACAGCGTAGGTGTGTGCTGTGCTGGTGAGTATCTACACAATCTGTTCTGAGTGACAAGCCTGCAGTTTGCAGTTTGGGTGGTTTACGTGGAATTCACTGACTTTGCTCCAAGTGCTGAAATATGGAAGCAAGCTAAATGTTCCTGCAGTTGTAAACCAGTTCAGGCATTGGAAGAAGCGGGATCCTCTGCTCTCTGGGAGAAGTTTCTGCAAACTGGTGCTCTGGGTGTGCTTCCTGCTTGTGTAGTAAGTTGGTTTTATTGTCAGGCTCTGGTATTTGAGCACAGTGGGGCAGGTGGTGACTCTCCAGGACTGGTGTGCTGTTCTCCAGGGTGATGGGGAAATGGTGAGGAGGGCTAACCGACAGGGTTTCAGCATCACAGGATTTGGAAGTGGAACTTGCTCCTGTTACCACCTGAGTGAGTCTCTAAGGCTGATGAGAAGGAGTATGGTGTGATTAGAGACTGCAGAGACTTCATGTGATAACAGAATCTTCTGGCTGTGAACTTTCATTCATTCTGCATCTCCCACTAAGGCATCTGTTTTATCTGTGAGCTCCGCTGTCCTTTCCTCTCTTGCACCTGAAGATAAACTTACGGCTTGCATGGATTGCAGAACCCCCCTTCTGAGCAGGTCACCCAGCCTTGCTCACAGCTGTGCCCAACTTATAGCCTGTTTTACACTGCTGCAATCTCTGTGTCATTTCTTACATTTTCAAAGGTTTAAAAATGCTGAACCTGCTGTTTTGAAGTAACAAATGACCTGTTTCTATCGTAGAAGCACTACACAGAATTACCGTGTCTGAAGCCCAGAGCATCACTTTGGCAGCTTTTTCAGGAGATGCCCTTGCTTTCTGAGGTTTTGAGTGCTCTGTATAATCAGGTAAAGCACTAGGAGGACAAAAAAAAGCTCAGGAAAACCCCACATACAAGTTCAACCCCAAAGCAAAGCAGCCTGAGGATGGTGGGTTTGGTATTTTGGAAATCTGAACTCTGAGGGTGGATGCAGAGATGGGTGTGCAGAGCTCTGTGGTGGGGTGTCTGCCTGCAGAGCAGAGCTGTGGAGTTTACCTCCAGCTCCCCCTGAGGAGGAAATCCACAGGATCTTGGGCTTCTCTGAGGTACCTTTTATCTTGCCCTGACCCTGCCTTCGGAAAGCTGGGAGGTTCCCCCATTTGTCTTTGCAATTCCTTCTCCCAGGGAAGCACCAGGAGTGCAGGGATGGGAATCTGGGAGCTACAGTGGAGGAGAAAAAGGATGAAGTATTTCTCCCTGGCCACACGTGCACTGCTGCTATCACTGTGCTGGTGCGGGGGTGGTTGTGCTGCTTTGTAAACAAAGGAGGGTTTTTTTAAATCCATGAGAAGTGTTGCAGCTGTGTGGCCATTGGACATGGGTGCTGAGGGGCTGGGGCTGTTCCAGCAGCTATTGCAGTGGCTATTTCTGGGAGTGGGACATCAGAAAGGAGTCGGCACTGGTAATTTTTTACTGGAAGTATATAAATAGGTACAAGCACATGCAGACGTGAGGGCTGCTCGTGGAAAGAGACAACTCTTGCTAGAAGCTCCAGAGGGCTTCTAACATTGGAGTGCCTGGGCTATTTTTATAAAGTGGGAATAGTTCATATTATTTCAGTCTCCTTCCTGCCACACAACACTTCATTACTTAATTTGTGTGTGGTTATTCCCAACTGTAATCAGTGTTTATCCTGTGGGAGCATCCAGTGGTGCTTTCCTTTTCTCTTAAAAGAGGCTTAAAATAATTCTTAATACTTCTGAACTATATATTTTTTAAAAAAAAAGTATCTTCTGCTGTTGGTGGTCTTATGGGTGGTTTTTTTTATACCATGTTCATGTCTAAATCAGTTCACTGCACCCAGATGAGCATTTCTAACAACACACAGCCAGTGTGCTCACTGCCCTTCATCTGTGGTTGCTCCCAAGTTACTTTGTCCGAACTAATCACAGTGCATGCACAAAAAATCTGGTTCTTTTTGTTCCCATGTGTCATTAGGTTTAAATCATAGCTGACAGAAAAGTGTAACTATTTTGATTTGCTTATATTGGTTACAGAACCAAGTGTTGTCCAGGTCCAGAACAGCTCTCAACCTGGACCCACTGGCTGAGAAAGTGATTATGTGCTGTATCCGTCCTCATTTCCCTGGCTGCACTTCCCTCTTTTATCAGATTCCTGTGGTGATATACCAGAATAACAAACCTCTTTCTTTTTACCTTTTTTTACATCTACCTATGGATATAAGTTGTTCTTCTGCAGTCGGTGTGCTGGCTGCTGCAGCCAGATCAGAAGTCACCAGTTATTTGGCCTAATTACCTTTCCTTTTGAAAGTGTTGCTTTGTAAAGGTTAAAGTTTCATTTGCTGAAGGATTTTATAAAATGTAAGTAATTGCTGTATGAATCAAAAGGGAAATCATCAATGCTGGTTTTACATGTATATATATATATAAAATATAGAAGAGGAAATTGGAAATTATCATTTTGTCATTTTGGTGATACGGAGCTGGAGTAAAGTGAATTATTATTTCTTTTTTTTTTTTTTTTTTAAATGGAAATGGGCTCTTTGGTGTTAAGTGCCATTCTTGTGCTGTTCTCTGCTGGAGGAAGCACCGAGCCTGGATCCCTGGTAGGTACCCTGCAGCAACAGCAAATGGCTGGCAGGACAGATTGAAAGCTTCAAAGAAGTAACAAATCTCTTGGGACTTCAAAGGCCACTCTTTGTCAGCCAGCCTGCCTGCCTGCTCAGAGCTTCGTTGCAGCAATGAAAAGAAAATTAAGATCTTCCTGCCCTAAACCCACAGTCCCCTTCCCCCCAAAGCCAGACCACTCCTCTGCCTACGTTATCGGCACAGCCCGGAGCGCTCGTTCCTTCCCGCACCCAGCGTGCTGCAGATCCCCCTTAGTGCTTTAACAAACACCAGTTTTTGAAGTAGCACTGGATCCCAGAACATCCACTTGTATTAATTTTTAGTACTCTGAGATGGGCACTTAAATCCCTGAAAGTGGCTTGAAATTCCAGCTGGTATCCGTGTGCTGAGGTTTGCTGACGCTGATTTTGGTGGACCTTCAGCTGCAAACTGGTGTGGCTTGTAGTTGTGTTTGCAGCCTTCCTTCTGGGATGTGGGGGGAACTGGGGACTGGTAGGGAAGTAATATCCCAGGAGATAGGTTTGTCTTGCCCATGCTCTCTGGACATTGCTGATCAGAGAGGCTGTAGGACTGGCCAGCGTGGCTTCTCACTTCCTAATTTTGCTGTTCTTTTTTTCTTACTAAAAAGAGCCTTTTGTACTGACAGGAGTCTATTGGTTTCACTGATGAAAAATATGGATTTGCACTGATATGGAGTAAAAAGGATACAGAAAGATGGGAAAAGAATGTAGTCTTTGCTCTCTCTCTGAGCTTATGCAAATCCCCAAATCCTTGTTTCCTCAAAGGAGCAATTTCTACTAAAACAAAATGGTGATGATGATGAAAACCTTATAAAACTTTATAAATCAACTCTATGGCAAAGAAGGTTGAGCCCTATCCTTTAATCTAGGAGAAGCATATGACAGAGCTTAATTGATTAATTAGAAATGTTTTAGTTCTCTTTGTCATGATACAATGTGGAAAGAAGTATGAGATGGCTGCTCACCCTCTGTTTTGGGGAGACTTCGTGGTAAGTTCTTTATCTGCTGTAAAAACTGCGGTTAGTTTTGAAGAAAATAAATTTAAAGCTAACATAATTAAGACTGCAGATAGTGGTTCTTCCACCACTGATCCTGTGTGTGAGCAACAGGGATGGAAGGAACACTGCTTGTCATTGCTCTTGCCTTATTGCAGTAAATAGAGTAAAATACCTTTGTATTAACCCTGATCGCTGCGTTGCCTTGGCTCTGCTAATGGGCTGTTCCTGAGGCAGCCGTGTCATAAACAGACCTGCTCAGAATTATTTTTATGTACCAAAAATCTCTTTTACCCAGTTATGCCTCACTCTCCAACTAAAACATGGGCCTGGCTTGTTTTAGGAGGTGATGACAAGCAGATAAAGTGGAATTAGAGCCTCTGTTCGCTGCGGGCAGAGCTGCAGGGCTGCCTTTCGTAGTTTCTCACTCGGGCAGTTTGTGTTGCAGCACTGACGCTCCAGCTGTTGGAAGGTTGTTGGCAGAAACTGCGATTAGCAAGTCTCAGAACTTCGCGGATGTGGACTTGGACCTATATGAGCATCCTGCTCTGTGGACTTACACCTCCTTGAGCAACTGCTCTGCCAGAGATGGCCCAGAAAGCAATGCCTGTGGGACCTGCTGCTGTGAGAAACCGGGGTAGGAAGTGGGTGCTGGGATGAAACTGCTGCTGCTGCTTTTCTGGGCTGTAAAAAATCCATGAGCACCGTGTAGACTGATGCCTTTCTTTGCATTTCCCCTCATTTTCTATTGGGCTATCAGAAGCCACTGCCTGGGGGAGGCTTTGAAGCTGCATGAGCGAGACGGGGATGGGATGAGTTCTTGGTGCTTGTCTGTGCCAACTGCAGTTGCGGAGATTTGCAAACAGAAGCATTAAATGAAGGTGTTTGGAAGAAGTGGGAAGATGCTTCCACCGTGGCTCCACATCAGCCTGTGGTGCTCAGCAGGGCACCAGCTGTCCCCTGGCACGGCTTGGAGTGATGGCTCAGCACCTCAGGGACTCTCCTGTCTTTGCTGGTCCCAAGCTCAGAAGAACTGCATCTGTGTTGGGCAGGATTTGCCTCGCTTCAGCTTTCCACTGTGGGATCCTGTTCTGCATTTTCCATGCTGTTAAGAAGCTGTTGGTGATGACAATCAGATCTGCTTTGCTTGTGTCCCATCAGAAGCTGGGGCTGCCAGCACTGGGGATGTGCAGTGTGATGTGCAGGTATGTTCTCTCGCTGGGTTTTGGGTTCCTAAAAGCCTTAGGCAGGAGCCACTCTGCTGTGTCCTGTTTACAGGGTATGGGATCATGCCTGAGCCATGAGCTGTGTCCCAGTGCTCACATCTGGGCTGGCAATGGACTGTCTTGGCTCCTGGCCTGCAACATCACCCACTGCCTCTTGAGTTACTGTCCTGGCTGTCAAAATGCAGCTGGTGCACTCTGCTCCTTGAGGAACCTGGTCTTGCATCATGGCTGGTTTTTTTCAGTGCTGATTTGAAAGATTTGTGCATATCACTGATTAAAAAAAAAGAATTGGTTGGTTGGGGAAGATACAGCTTTTCATATCTCAGCTTGGGTTTATTTGTTCTGGATCATGTTGATTCTGGGTAAAGCTTTTATTCCCTGCCGTGATTAGCTGCCCAGGAAGCGCTGTATGTGATGTGACTGCGATTGCCTTTCTGAACCAAGCCTACACCCTCGTGGAGAGTGTTAATTGAAATGTTCAAGAAAATCTACTTACTGTTCTGCCCCTAAACTGAAAGCAAATGGGGATTTTCCTTGTTTCAGCTGCTGGAGCCCCAGTGCTCTGCCCCCACCAAGGGCTTGCTTTGGCTTTGTGCTGCCATCCCTCGTGCCAGTGTTGTGGGACCAGCTCAGCCATGGGTGCAGGTGCTGCAGCCCCAGTGCTGTGCTGGGCATCCAGGAGCTCTGTTGGGCCACTTGCAGCTATCTGGGAATTACCAGGCCAGCAGAAGTGGGTGCTGTGCAGATGGGAAGGGAAATAGGCACAAAAATGAGTAAAAGCTGTGTGCAGTGTATCTGTGAGAGATTTTTCTCCTGGCCCCTGCCCTGGCACATCGCTGGACAGTTTTAGTACAAAATCATCAGCCTCCTGATTTTCCATTCACCACATGAGGGCAGGCTGTTTCTAAATAAAATACGAGAAATCTTCAGCTCAGTGTATAAATTCCCAGCCCAGGGATCCCCCTGGCTCGGGGAGGGTTGGCTGCTGCAGCTCCCTCCAGGTTTCGACCCCAGTAATCAAGGGGGATGCGGTGAATGAGGATGTACCTGCCCATAGCCTGGGTCTGCAGAGTCCACCTGAGCACCATCATTCCCTGTGCCCAGGAGAACCCTCCAGTGTCTGCTATAACTATCTCACTGCTTTGTTATTCCTCTGGGCAAACTCCATTTACTCTAATGGCGTAATAGATGTCTTTTCTCATCATGCTGGTGCCCCCCCAGCCACAGGGTAGTGGTGTTTGCTCATCCTGGTATTCGCATCCCCCTGAGTGCAGGGATGCTCTCAGCAGTATCACGGTGCTGTCAACCAGCTCTGTGGGGATTTACCACCGTGGTCTCACCTGACTTCACAGCTTCTGCCTGCTGGCTATGATGTAAGCTAACAGAGCTTATAGTGGTTTAAAAAAGTTCAGAGTTAGCTGGAGTTTGTCTGATAGTTGTTAGTGCTGCCTCTGACTTGAGTTTGTGCGTCTCCTTTACTTTTTTTTTTTCTTAGTATGGACATGTAGCAGCAAATGCGCAGTGGGAATATAGGATTTTAAGAAAAAAGCAATATGGATTTGTCAATGTAGCAAATAATATTTGTGGGTTTATGAGCCATGGACTTAAAACCAAAGCAAGGACACTGGGGGTGACAAAGGAGGATGCTGAAGGCTTTATGGTGGGTACCATGAACAGGAGAGTGGGACAGAGGCAACCCCAGGAGTGGCTCCAAGGCAAGTCCTCTGAGATGTTCCTCTCCAACCCCCTCTTCAGCTACACGAACAAAAGTGCTTCCCTCTCATGGGCAGCATGAACAGGCAGCTGCAATTTACGGATCTGAGGAAATCCTCCTGATTGCAATCCAGTGTTATTGTAGCAAATGTCTGTTAACATGTTATTAGAAGTGACAGAACAACAAGAAATGAGGATAAAGCCCAAGCCCCATGGCGAAGCAGTGTGATTGCTAGTGGAGAAAAGCCTACCAGCTATTATTAATCTTTAAGTGTCAGACATGTCATAGTGACTGCAATAAAACACAGGTCTCGGTTATCTTGAGGACGATACAGTCGGGAGACATGATGGGAAACCCCCTCAGTGGGGCTCTGTCCTGCTCGCCAGGGGCTCTAATAAATCTCTTGCATTTTATAGGTTTTTCAAAACTTCAGTTGGGGAAAAAAAAACCAACCCAAAACCCAACAACAACAAACAAAAACCAAAAAAAACAACAACAACAAAAAAAGCCCCAAACCAACAAAAAACAAAACAAACAAACAAAAACCCCATGAAACAACAAAGCCAGAACCCCTCAAAACCCCAGA
Source organism: Empidonax traillii (assembly GCF_003031625.1). NCBI lineage: Eukaryota > Metazoa > Chordata > Aves > Passeriformes > Tyrannidae > Empidonax > Empidonax traillii. Next base: position 4,381,378 of record NW_020955213.1, on the reverse strand, counting down.
GGTGGCTGCTGTGGGGAAGTGTCCAAGATATTGGTGTTTGGAGCTCTAACTGACCTTCACTGTGAGTAAATTTGTGCCCTCTTGCTATTTGAAACCCAATTTCTGCCCAAACCCTGCCTGCCCTCAGGGCTGTACTTGCAGAGGTGCAGGCACCAGTGGATTTAAATCAATGTAGATTGTTCCAGTCAGCTCCTAGATATGCTTCTGGTTTGCTTGCTCTCTCAAATAATTTTTCATGTCCTCCTGTGTAAAGCATTTGGGAGGACACCTTGGCTCCATTTAAAGTTTTTATTAGTGTCTTCAATCTGGTTGAGCTGTTGCAGCTCTGTGGGAGAAACATGTCCCCAGCCACGGTGATATCATGGGTGGAGGATGGGGCAGGCAAACACAACCTGCACTCCTGGCATCCCCTGCTCTTGCTCATCCTCACTTAGTCTGACCCTCTCTAGTCTGGGCCTCTCCACAGTTAGGCCAAAATGACTGCTAATGTAAGGCAAGTAAATCATGGGACTGAAGCTGCCAGAACCAGAGGGAATGCTGGTCCCTTGCACTGACCACTGACAAATTTCTTCTCTCTTTTTGCGTTTTTTAAAAATGGATTTATTTTTTTCCATCTAGAGTGACGTAAATAGTTGCTGCTGAACTGTTGGGCTTTTTCCAGGGTGGAAAGAGGTGGTTTCCTTGGCTATTTAGTTCTCACTGTTTTGTGTGATGAGTTGAAGTGCAGAACAGCAGCTGGTGAGGAAGATGGCTATATGGGTGATTGTTGCCTCCTGGATGTGGCCACTTGGCCCCAGTGGGAGCAGAAATGTTATTTATCTTTGGAAGTGGTGCTTCTCCTCTGCTATCACTCTCCTGTGGATTTACAGGAGTAAACAGCAGACAGGTAATGGTGGAGTTTAAGGATGGAATTTGGAAAAGCACCCCCTCCACGACTGTTGTTATCCTGCTTATAATGAGGGGGGAAGAAAAGGCAATGCTCTGTGGGGTGTTATCAGCTGTTGAAATGAAGCCTTGCCTCCATTTCAGGCCACCTCCCAGAGTGTTCTTGGTGGTCCCAGGGCCTGGACCAGGACCTGCCAAGTGGTGTGTGAGTGTGTGGTTGGTTTGCTACCAGTGTCTTCTGGCAGGACTGGAGCTGCCTCCAGGAAGTTCCTCACTCTTTCTGGCTGCTAATGATATAATGGGTTAAAACAGCACTTAAGGGAAACTCCCTCTGTCCCCAAATCCCGGCCACCCCACCACCTAGAAAACATGGAGCACTAATTTGGAAAACTATTCTCACAGTGAACAGAATTCTCTGCTAAATATGTACTAGCAGGCACAGGAATGAGCTAATTGGATTACAAAATCAAGGACTGGTGGGTATGGCTTGCAGTTGGTATTGTACTGGTCCCAGAGTTTATGGAATAACAGCAACGTTTCCCCTGTTTCTTGGTACAGACCCTGTGGGCTGCTTTCCTGCAGTTCTTTGATGCTACTGTGTCAGGGTGTCTGACCTGATGCCAAGCTCAAATCCAAGGAAATCCAGAGCAAATCTCTTTGCAGAGCTGTAAGAGGTTGGTAGAAGTGAAGGAAAGCTTTCCAGCTGCTCTGCAGGGCAGTCTAGCCCTCTGGAAAACGCAAGGGCTGAATGCACATGAGAAAATTCCCACTGATTTCAGCTGGGCCAGGATTTGGGTTGGGATTAAAAGCTCAAAGTGCTGGTGCTGAGCCCAGCTCCACT
>NW_020955213.1:4338644-4379316 GCF_003031625.1 Empidonax traillii | reverse complement strand
GGGTACCATGGAGTTTGCCCCATGGTCAAAGAACCCAAAATTTTGACGGTGGCAATAATCCTTTAGCCAGTACTGGAACCTAAGGACTAACCTTTATTGTAGTAAATTTTAGCCTACTAGTTTTGTTGCCTGTCACTTCTGCTGCCGTGGTTGCCACAGGAGCTGAAGTACCATTGGATGCTGCAGAGGGTGTTTGAGCCACTCTCTTGGCACAGGTTGTCCCAGCTCACAGCCATTTCCCCCTTCCTCTGGATGGTGGCTAACAGGTAACATGCTGCATTTCCCACTCCAGCTCCCCGCACAAACAAGAACTCAGGTACGGAAGAAAACCTGCATTTCTTTTTCCTAGTTTGGGATCACAGTTGAGCTCTCTGGGTCCACCTCTGTGCCTCTGGCACCAGCCTGAGTGTGGGCTCAGCTTGGGATGCTCAGCCTGATGCCAAGAACCAGGATCTGCTGTGCTGCGTGCAATGCTCTCCTGCCATTCAGTTCACCCTTAAAATACCCACAATTAAATTTTAAGACTCAGCACTTCTGTGGATCTGACCGTGGGAACACAAAAGGCTCCTCCAGAGTGGCATAAAATGTCCAAGGAGACAAATCACCTGACCTAGGCATTTTTTAAAAAAATCTATAGATGCGGTACCATGAGGAGAGAAAAACAAGGCCAGTGTCTTTATTTATTGCTTTCCAAACAAGCTAGGATTGCTAACAAGCTGCCCCATTGATGACTGGCTTTGGTGACCATTTTTTAACATTGCCCCATAATGGTTAAATAAAGTAACTTCCCTTCAGACCAAAAAATCTATGGCACCAATGTCCTTGAGTACTTTGGGATTTGGCCTGTGTTCAGACCGATTCATAAAACACAGCTCGGAAGCTCACTCAGTGCCAAGTCCGTGGTGCTTCAGCTTGTTCTGTGATTCTGTTTTAGCCAAGATGGGTAGAAGTGATTTGACAACTTCTTGCAATGCCATGTGGCCTGGATGAGCTCGGATGAGCTGCTGCCTCTCAGGGTTGTGGGGGACACGGGGGGAGCCCCAGGTGACTCTTGGACTCAGCCCTGCAGATGGGGTGAGCTGCCCAGCCCTGCTCCTGGCTGGGACTGAGTGGTGCAGGGGTTTTGGTGTCTTGCCCAAAATGCACTGCTATTTGTGTGATTTCCAGGCTGTTTTTGGCTGCTGCACTTGCTGCCTGCCCGTGGCTGTTTGTGTGTTGGTGTGGAGAAGCCGTGAATGGCAAAGCTCCTGCTGGGATCCCCATCTGTGTGCTGAGCCTTGGAAGACTCTTGCTTTCTAGCTCTGTCACCTTCTGTGGGGTCTCCCCTTGTTTCCACCATCATACCCTTGTGATATGGGGAGATTTTCACTTAGAAGGTATCAGACTAAGATCACAACAGTTTTCAAGCAAGGACATCAGCTTGCTTTGTAATCAGAGGAGCCAAAAGGTGAAATCCTTGAATAAACCTTTGTAAAAGACTTCAGACCTGTAATTAAACACTGACTGAGCCTTGGTTTGTTTTGTTGTATCACAGTGAGGCTCTTGCAGGTCATAAGGGATGATCTGAGGTCTCCATGGTAGTTACAGGCTCTTCCTCTGTAAAGGCTGTGAGTGATGCATTTGCAGACTGTATCCATCTGATAGATATAGATATAGCAACCCTGAAGCTGGCAGGGTGTGGTGATGGGCTCTTCATCCTTGAAATACATCTGCCAAGAGCAGGGCATGATCCTGTTGTGCTCAAGCCTGGACAGTTGCTCTCTTTAACTCAAACCATAAAACTCAATGTGGTTTTGCCCAAGTGCATTCCAGCGTGGTGTTACACCACCACATTCTTAAAAGCTGCAAGTGGTGTTAATTTAATCATTATTCTGTGTTTCCACAACAGATGTTGACATTTCACTATTGTCCCAGAATTAAATGTCAAGTTATTCCTGTTCAAAACTACTGTTGGAAGGTTCAGGGATTCCATCTGCAGCTGTATTTGGAGCCTGCCTGCCTGCTAAGCCAGCATTTCCAAGCAGGTTTGTCTACAGGCTGTGATGAATTCACATGTGTACTAGAGAGCTGCCTGGGTTAATTAATCCCCTTTCCACACATTGTAACCTATAGAAGGAGGGCAGCTGGAGGGGGAGGTTTTCTCTGAAGAGATCAGTAATTTTGCGCATTGTGGGACCAACTTCTGGATTTCTGCTTGTTGTTACAACCTGGAAACCAGAAGCAGCATTCAAGAATGAGCTGGTGGGGGATCCAGAGGGCCCAAACAGGACAGAACCATGATTAATCTCTGGCAGTTCATAAGACAAAATCCAGTGCAGAAACACTGGAAAAGCTCTTAATTTTGTGCTTCTCACTGCTTGCATTGTTTTAGTCTCAGCTATGTCTCTGACGCCACTTTCTGTGCTCTTGGCAGCCATTGAAGCCCTTTACCTTCATTTGAGGGCTCAGGTAAATACCTCCATGCATCACCGAGCCGATCCATGTGCCACATGCTCAGCATTTGCCCTTCGATGCCGAGTGCCACAAACCATGTCATCAGAGACAAACTCTTCTTTGCTCAGCTGTGGAATATTGTTTATGAGCACACTGTCCTGCTGCTTGGCCGAGGAGCTATGCTGGGTGGATTCAGGTGTCCCCAGCAATGGCAAAGCCGAGATTTTAGGGGAGCCCAAGATGCAGGTGATGATGCCATGCTTGATAGCTTTAGCTGCTGTGTGTGTGCATAGCCTGTGGTTTGACAGCCTAAAAGACAAAGGAATTTTCTGCCAGGGTTATCACCTGTGTGCATCCTGTGCCTCTCTGGAGAGAAACCCTCAGGGCAGAGAGGAAGCAGAAGTGTAGCTGGAGCCCCTGGTTTGCAGGACATGCAGCAGAGGAAGGACATGGGTTGTGTTTTGGAGCAGAGGATGCAGAGGGGAGGAAGGAAGGCAAACCACAGGGTCTCCATCTTGTAACAGTTTCAGATTGAATCCAGATGCCCCCAGATCAACATGGATGGGTGAAGGGCAGGGATAACAGGTGGCAATTTGAAACTGTGGTGTACAGGAGAACAGATAATCCACCCAGTGCTTCTGATCTGAGAGGTTATGGATTAGTGTCTCCTCAAAAAAGGACTTCAGGTGATTGTAAGTGTTTCCAGAAAAGAGACAAACTTCCTTGCCTGGTCTCAGCCCAGCAGTGCCATGAAATTGCAGCTTGGCCAGCTCACATCTGCCATGATCTGGGCCCCAGAGCTGCCTTTTAAGTGATAAAGTAGAAAATGTCCCTTTTTTATTGGGTGGTAGCTCGCAGGGAGTGTGCCACTTTCAGCCCTATGAGGAATTGCTGAGATTATCAGTCAGAAGCACAGAGAGTCCCTATTTCTGGATAGTTTGAAAATGAACAAAAAAGGGTAATAAGAAATAATTTGAGGAGGTTTTATTATTATTACATTTAGTGGTAGGGTTGTCTCTCTAATGCTTTATATGTTTTTTCCACACTAGATAGGTAAGCTTATATTACACAGTAAAAAGCTATTAGTTTTCTCAAAAGATTGTCGATTTTCTTTCCAAATTGCTAAATTACATTTTCTATTTTATGGGAACGCTCTTTCATTTGTGCAAAATCCTGCGCTCAGATGGTTAGGCCAATCTCATCATGCAAGACTATTAGACGAACTAATTGGATCTGTCTTACTCGTACATTTCTATCAGGAATATCTAATAAATGTGGAAATCCATTTGGAAATGAAGACAGCATCTTCATATTCTTGGGACCTCGGAGATTTCTGGTGTTGCAACTTCAACCTGAGCACAGCCACTGGGAATTAGCTGCTTTCCTGTTGGCAGCTCTGTCAAACCCTTTTTCCAAGGTATGAACCTGACCGTCTTCATAATTGTCACAAGTTGCTAAAGAATGCAGTTTCTCTGTGGTATTTAATCGATGCTAATCCTGGGAAGATGCAGGGATATCTCTCGCACGGTCCATTTGGGCTGTCGTCAAGGTAGGTGTGAGGGTGACCTCGGTGCTGTAATTGCTGATCCTCTTCAGAGTGCTTATGAATTTATCTTCTCGCTGTCCCAGTAAGGCAGAGTAAAACCATTATCCCTGTGTTGCAAATGGAGAGGTGTGGGAGCGAGGCAGCGAAGGAGCTTCCAAGGTTGTCTGGTCTGAAGGCATTTGAATGGAGCTTCCATACTCTAAATCCCAATGCTTAAACATTCACTTCTGCTTGGTCTTCCCTCCTGTAATGCTGCATGACTGACGCTTGACAGACTGGCACAAGACTATCAGTGACTCCTTTTGTACTGAAGTTTTTATTTTCTGAGACTCCTCAGCCAAGGGTTTGCACACAGGGCTGCTTTTAACGGGATTGCTTTGCAGTTTGGAGTTAAGTAATTTTGTGGAAGGGGTCCCAGATGGTCAGATGTTCCTGGCCCATGTGCAGGGCATTAGTGCAGGGCTTGGGACCTCTCTGTGGCAGGATTTCTGTCCAGAACCATATCCTGTGAGTGAGGATTGGTCTGTGTTCCCTCAGCACTCAGTAATGCCTTGTCTGGCAGAAAGTCTGCAGAACAGAGTGAACCTTTTATACATTTACAAGATGCTTGTGTTGGTTCAATCAGTTGGTTCAATCAGTTGGTTTATATCAGAAATGAGGTATCTTTGCTCTTAAACTGAATATACTTTCTTGCTGAATCAGGGTCTTGTTTTCTAGGGGAAGATAAACCAAAGCCACCCACACTCCCTTGTGAGTACTAAATACTGCTGACCAACGGCAATTCCTATTTGTGAGAGCAGCCTCTAGCAGAGCCAAACCTCTTTTTCCTTCAGGTCTTCCCTCTTAATCTTGCCCAGGTGACAAATGGGGACAAATCCCTGAAAGGCCATGGGTAAAACCTGAATGCTGCTCTCTCATCTCTGCCAAAATCTGCAGGACGTTTACTGCTGGCCTCAGAGAAGGTGCAGTGAGAGAAAGCAGAGCAAGAGGAGGAAAAGTTACTCAGCTCTAAGCATGTATTGTCTAAATTATTTACTTTCTTCTAAAACAGCTCATTGAATAATACATTGTGGTCACTTTTATTTCTAAATGCTTGCACTTAGACTGAGGCTAAAATGATATCCTAAAATGCCATTTGCACTCACGATGCCCTCCAAGCAGGACCTTGGTCCCCCAGGTTTTCTAGTTCTGAGTCCTGTGTTTGGGTAGAGCCAGCTCCAAATGCTGCCCAGTCAGGTTCCCCACATAGCAGGTGACTGATTTCAACAACCCCAAAGAACTAAAAATAACAAGCTTGGGCTTGTTTCTATTTGCTTTTTCCATCACTGGCCAAGCCCTCTGAAATCATTTGTCAACAGCTTTATTGCTTCTTCATTAACGAGAAGTTTTGACCTACTTGCACTAATCCCTGAGTTTATGGAAAACCTTTGAAGTGCCCTACACCAGTCACAACATGGAGCAGTGGATGGAGCACAGTGATTTGTTCTTCCTTTCCCATCCTGTCCCTGACTCATGCACATACAGAGATTTCTGTATTTGAGGAGAACTTCTACTTGAGACATCTGTAGCTCAGGTGCATTTTTCAGCCTTATTTAAAGGGAAGTGGAATCAGGAGAAACTATTTCTGGTTCACACTTACCTGCTTCTCAATTTGTGCTTCTCATTTAATAGTAATCAGATAAACCAACCCCCCAAAGAACTGTTTGAGAGGTCTGACATTTATGCATTGCATGCAGGAATGATTTAGCATTTAAAAGCAAAATAAATCTCTCTTTGTAAGGTGGTTCATTATTCTAACTGATCAGAAATGAGAAAAATGTGAATGTCTAGTGAGGCTCCTTTAAAAAATAAACTTCCCTTCTGTCAATAAGCTGTTCTTCTCCAGAGAGGGGTGAAACCTGGCTGAGCTTCCAGCAGGATAATTAGTTGTTGTTTGGGAAATGCCTTCAAATGCACAAGTACTAAATCTTTCTGAGTTCTTTTATTAAATTATTTGGCTCATGCAAGAAGGATGCATTCTTAATAGCCAAGCCCTCTGAGATCTATTAATGTCCTCTGCTGCTATGAGAAGCCCAAGGTGTGCTGAGCTCTTAGTCCAGCCAGCCAGGAGGAGTGCTCAGATGGCTTCTTGTTCAGCTGCTGCTGGCATCACCTCTGGAAGGGTCAGGCAATGAATGTAGCTGAAAAAAATAACCAAGGGAAGGTCATGGTCTCCCAGTGTTATGGGCTGGAGCAGGGACAAATGATGAGGGAGCTGCAGATGGCAAGGGGCAGCTCAGTACACGTCATCTCCTGGGCAGAGAAGTGCTCTAGGACACAGCCAGCCATGCTCAGTACACACATCATGCCTGTGCTGGGAGACCTGCAGCAGGAAAACCCCAAATAGGCCAAGAGAGCCTCTGGGCACAGGTGTCTGCAGCAGAGGGGCAGATCTGTGCTGTGCCCCATCCTGAGCAGAGCATGCAGCTGAGGAATGTCATAGCACTTCCCTCCTGCGGGATGAGGCTCAAAACAACCCCAGGGGCCTGGTGAGAACTGTGAGAAAGCAGCTGTAAGACCAGAAAGTCTTTGGATTGCGATTTTTTCTCCTTGCCATCATGTGCAGTGACCTTTCCTTAATGAGACAGAAGAAGCCCGAGAGGGAGGGAGGGGGAGGAAGAAGGTGCTGGTGGGGACATGGCAAGTAGCAGAGGTGTTTCTGTCCTGCTGCACAGTGGCTGAACACTGCAGTAGCACACTGGCAGCCACAGAGCCTCCTCCTTCCCTTGATGGAGACTCTTCATGCTGCTTCACATTCCTTTGTTCCAAGTCTCCCTTGCCAGGGCTTGGTGCTTGCTGGGGCTGCTCCAAATCCACTGGCTCCAACAAAGACTGCTGGTCTGTGTCAGTGAGGGAGAGAAACACTGTGTCCATTCAATTTCTTGAATTATTGGGTATAAAAGCTGACACTGGGTCACCCATCTGCTGTTTTACCCACAAAGTGCATTTGAGGAGCAGTCTAACTTCTGATACCTTTGGAACTGCCTCATTACCATGCGACCGGAGGCAGCTTCTGCATAAGCGCAGCAGAAACAGTCCTCTATTATATCTCTTCCCAGAGTTTTTGCATATAATATTAAGCATTACAGTAATTTATTAAGGCATAAATCAAGTTTTACTGTGGTGCCACTGCACAGGAAAAAAACCCTCCTGGAAAGGTACCTGAATACATCGTGGTGTCCTTTAGAGTGGGAGCAATTTATGTATTCAATAACATTTCTGTTGGTTTTGCTGTATATCCCATCTCAAAGCCTGTGTGTTCTCCACATGCTACAGTGGGATTTCATCAATGTGTGCAGCCCCATGACTCCTACTAGGACTGCCTGCTCTGCAAAGGTGCAGTCTCGCTCTGCCCTTTGGCTCTGCACTGTGTACCTCGTCACCTGTTGCTCCAGCACTCACAGGTTGTGCTGAGCTGTTGAGCCTGTGCGGGGAATTGGTAGTGCAGCATCTCTCCAGAGTTAAATCCAGAATGGCTCCCATGCTGCCCTGTCAGTCTGCCCACGCTGTGCAGACCTGGTCCACAGCAGTGCCCTCTGTATGAGAGTGGGATGCCCATGGTGTGACAGCCCTGGGCTGATAATTGCTGGCAGTGCTTTATTTCCATCGGTGAATGCTCTGGGCTGATCCCTTCTGGGCTGGCTCCTGGTGATGTCTCTTCTGTTGATTAATTACCAGGAGATGATAAATGAAAATATCAGCTTGAGAAATGTCTGCCCTGTGCTCCCAGCAGAGGCAGCAGTGCATGGTGAATAGTTTTCTCCCATCTCTTCTGCTTTGATTCCCTCTGCAGAGCTGCGTCTCAAGTGATTGTCTTGCACTCAGGAGCTCTGCCGGCGTTCAGCTCCACTCACTGGAGATGGGTATTGCAGCTTGGGCAGTGGTGAGGAGTTCTTCGAGCATCCTTCTTCCCTGACAGCTGCATCCCATGACCAGCACAGGCCAAACTCCAGCACACTGTGTGTTTCAGCCTTTCATGCTGAGTTTTGGGCTCTCCAGAGATGGGGGGGGGGGGTGTGGAGGAGCTTTTGAGCCACATCAGCTGCGTCTGTGCATTTTGAATTTTACAAAGGGTGCAAAGCCCTTCAGGTAACTGCATGGCTAGCTCTTCATCCAGCTGCCCCCTGCAAAACCTGAGTCTTATCCACAGTTAAGTGCTGGTTTGGAAAAGTTTGAATCTGGCTGGGATTTTATGCCATGAAATATTCTGCAATTTCATTAAGTTTTCTGTCCTTTATGGGGAGAGAAGACTCTTCAAACCCTTTGTAAAAAAATGGGGCGATCCCCAGGACTGGAGTGCAGAGATTTTCCAAGGCTCTGGGAGGCATTTCTGATATGAGTGTGATGTAAGTACCAGAACAAGCTGGTACATACTTGCAAAAGAAGTTCCAGTTCTGAAGTATCTTATTTTCTAACTGGGAAAGTGATTTGTCTGTGCATTCTTGATGTACAGCCCTATTGGCATCTGCAGTGTCTTTAAGTGATGTATCTCTCTGAAGGCTTCACTGCTTCTGCTGTGTGATCTGCTCCCAACAAACTCCAGAGAGCGAGTGATTTATCAGCCACTGCTTTTTAGGGTGAGGAAAGGGCTAATGCTTTATGGATCTATCAGCATTCCTGTATGGCACACGGAATACAATATCCTGCCAAAGAGAGGAGGGATGTCTGCTACCTGGCAATCCATCATTTCTCCCAGTGCCCCATGGCAAATGCACTTTTCTTTTTTCCATCAGGCTATGTGCGAGTACTGTTATATAGTGAAGAGCTTCTCCCTTCTCCTCCTCCACAAATGGTTATGAAAGCCTGAAAATGCAACTTCTGCAGGGTGGGAAGGGTCATTTTGACAGGGAGAAGCCATCACTGCCTGCTTCCAGCAGGCTCCTGATTCCAGCAGGACACGTGAGATCTCAAGTGATGCAGCTGGGCCATAGGCGGCACAAGAAGATCACATCAGGGATGAGAAATCCAGGCAGACTGTCAGGTATGTGCCAAAAACATGCAGATGTGTCAACAGATGCTCCAAGTTTTTTCTTTGCTGCCCTGCCCCACGGTGATTTCCTCCGTTATAGGCATGGCTCAGCTGACCTTGTCCCCATGGAGCTCATCCATCCCATCCACAGAATAAGGAAAATGTGTTTATAACCTGGTGAGCATCTACTGGGGAGTATGAATCCCTCTCCTACATCTCTCCTTGGTGTTTTAATTGATTCAGGGTTTTCCCAGTGGAGAACTTCATAAGAGCATTTGATAAAATCAGCTACACACGATCCTGCCTCTCATTACTTACAGGCTTGAGGCAGGTAGATGATTAAGTGAATTTTTTACGGTGTGAGCAGTTGTAACAAGGGAAATTATCATCCTGGATATGAGACAATGACTTGGCTCTTACTACATCTGCTGGCAGACAACTAACCCAGTGACTTTGCCTCTGATCTTGGAGCAAGTTGTCTGCTTTCTCCTCCAGGACAAATCTACATTTGCTACCCTCACATGTTAAAAGGACAAGTTTTATGGATGTGCAGGGCCCAGGAAAATAGCTTCAGACTTTCTTGATGCTGTTGCAGTCCTGATGGAAGTCAGAGTCTGCAATTGTCACCTTGGGAATGCTTCTTCAGGCATTGGGGTGAAGAGTGTCCTTTGGGCTTGGCGCTGGAGGTGCTACAGGACATGCCAGTAGTGCTGGTCCATGGATTAGATGGGATTCACCTGTTATCTCCATCTAGCTGCATCCTAGAGTTTATTATCCCAAGGAAAGTCAGTAATGCTGGAGTGAAAATTGGGAGAAATGAGTGAAAAGCACTCACTCCATCAGAAAAAGTCTCCAGTTAAAATGTGAATTCTTTTTTTTCCCCTGACAGCCAGTAGACTTTGGGTATAAGCCAAAATAGTGACTGAAAGAAAGGGCTGCCCCTTGGTTTTGTTGTATATTTCCCCTTTAACTTGTTTTTGACACATCTCCTTGTTGGTAAATAAACTTTATTTTTGCAGGGAGTCATTGTCATGATAATGTCAGATCCCACTGTGAAGCCAGATCCAGTAAAGAGCAGTAATGTTGTTTTCTAATTTGTTTGAAATCTTAAAACACTTCCTCATCTGAGCAGAGGTACCTAAATGGCACCTATTTGGCACTGCATGTAATTCTTTGCTCTAATGGTGTGCTTGACAATATCTGTGTACTTACCTGCAGCAGCAAAAGCCTCCTGTACTTAAATGAAATACACACAGCAGGTTTGAAGATAAACACAGGAGATGCCTGAATGCTCTTTAGAGATCTGTAATTCAGGCCATAAACATAATATAGATTGCAATAGTGCATATAAAGGAGCGCTTCAAATACCTGCCTTTGTGTTTTGCAATTCAGTCCAATTGATTCCTGACCTAATGCAAGGCTGTGCCCGAAACCCAGACTTGCATAAAGGTAACAAATCCATCACTGAATCAATGCAGGAGATGCAGAAAAGATATGTTAACTATCCAGTGTGGCACATCTCACATGAGCTGCAGCACATGTGCTGCTGGTATTCCATGTAAGGAACCAGGAGGAATGAAAATGGGTAAAGGATGACTCCTCATCTGTATCACTGAGCACATGCCTGCTCTTAGCTCTGCTGAAACCAGGCACAATTTGCACTGTGGAGCACCTCCACCTCTAAGCAAAATGAAATTTCTGGATTTCTCTGAATTCCTGCAAAGCAGGACTTTTTGCTGCCCGGTTAATGGAAATTTTGTCAGTCGTGCTTACCAGACACAATAAACAGATAATAAATAGCACAGTCTGTGGACAGCAACAGACTCCAACAATCCATTAACCAACAAGACATGTTGCACATTCCAGCTTATTAGACTCATATCCATAATATATTCTAACAATTGCTCCCTAGCAGGCATTTTCTTAGAACAAATACACAGGTTGGACTTTCATTTTTTATCTCTCTTCAAAATTTCAGAGTGAAAAATTGCTGGTAGCAAGCCATTGGTGATAATTTGATCCTGCCTTTGCACTGGAAATTTTAAAATATATTTTTCTTCTGTTCTTCTGCTTGTGCTTGCTGCCTCATTGTTTTTCTGTGCATTGTGCAGGCTGGGGGTGAGCAGGGTGGAGACTGCCTGGGCAAACACTGTTTTGGCAGTTTTTCGTATGTGGCCCTTGCTGTTTTAAATAAATCCTTCCCTCGCCCCACCTGCTTGCTTCCCACTTTGTACAGCTGCTTGCTGAGTGATGAGCAGCGTGGGCCCCTTCCAGCTGAGCAAGACGTGCTGGTATTTAAGGTCTTTTTCTGGTGGGATGGAGTTGGCACGTCTTGGTTCTGGTTGGTGCAGTAGTGAGGGCCCCTGTGTCCTTGCTGCCAGGACTGTGGGACCCTGGGGGAACTCTAGCTCAGTGAGCGAGCCATTTCCAACAGCTCCATCTGGAAATTGGTGCAGAAATGGTTTTGCTGGAAAAATACAACCCGCTCATGTGCAGCTGCCTGTTTCCAGTGTGATTTGTCCAGTGCTCACCCAGCTGCACCCCAGACCCGTGGCACCCCTGGACCCCTCAGAGACTGGGTTATCCAGGCTTCAGTGCTGCCCCAAGGGTCCTGCACTCAGCACCACTCTGCTGTCACGGTGGAGTTTCCAGGTGAATCCTGCTCCGTCCCTTCACCTTAAGTGAAGGTGTGGCGTGCAGAACTTCGCTTTCCCTTGCAGCTCAAACTGCGGGTGGCGAGGGTTTAAGAGACGCTCCCTTCGCTCACGGAGCAGCACCACGCACCCCACGTCCCGCACCAGGTGGGGGCTGCACCGCGCGGGCAGCGAGCGAGGAAGCAGCGGCGCAGCGCTCGCAGGGTGTGAGCCCGCGGGGCTGCGCACCCACCGGCGGGAGTACGGGCACGGGGACCGGGAATGGGGATCGGGATTGCCGCTGCCCGCACAGGTGCGGCTCGGGACAGGTGCGGCGCGCCCTGGGGGCGGGGCCGCCCCGTGGGGGCCAATCAGCGCCGGGGCGGTGCCGCGCGCGGGGCGAGTTTGGCGGGAGAAGGGGGGGCAGGCACCAATCAGGTTCGGGGCGGGGGCCGATCGGGGCGCGGTGGGCGGGGCCGAGCGGCGCTCGCGGAGCCGGGACAGGAGTCCCGGGAGCGCTTCGTGAGGTGCGGGGTGAGGTCCAGCTGCTCCCGCCGCGCCGGGAATGCCCGCTGGCAGCGCCTAGAGGAGCGCCCCGGTGGCCCGGGAGGATGTCGGGGAGCGGCGGAGCGCTGCTGCTGCTGGCGGCGGCGCTGCTCGCTGCCCCAGGGGCCGCGCAGCCGACGGGGGAAGCCGCCTGCCGCCCGGTCCGCACCGCCTTCCAGATGCTGCAGCCCGGAGCCAAGTGGGTGCCCGAGAGCCCCGTGCCAGGTGAGACCGCCCTGCCCCGTGGCGTCCGGCTGGCCGGCCGGCATTCCCCCGCCGGGGCTCGCCGGTGCCAGGGGCCGCTCGAGTGCGGGGCGAAGCGGCTGCAGCCGCCCCGAGCCGGGGCCGCGGGAGAGGGTCTCTGCGCGGCTGCGGGACGCTGCGGAACCGGGTGCGGGCTGCCCGCTATCCCGCCGCCCGCTGGGAGTTGCTCGGTACCGGCGGCCGCCGGGCTCCGCGCCTCGGACGCGGGGATAACACGGAGACTCCAGTTACATGTGGAATGGGAACCCCCTGAATGAGCAGGTCTTTATTGCGCTCGGTTTGCTCAGGGGGGTCTTTCACTGAGGCAGGCTCGGGCTGTCGGGCAGAGCTGCAGCGCTGCCGGCGGAACCAGCCGCCCCTTGTTGCCGTCCTCGCTGCTGTCGGGGGTCCGGTGCGATTTCCCCGCCGGTGAGCGGAGGGTCCACGCACCCGTCATGTCTCCGCAGGTCCTGGGTCTGCCAGAGCTGCTTTCCACAGTGTTTCCCGGTGTGCCGGGGTCCGAGGGCAATCCCGCTCTGTAAAGCCATTCCAAGAGCATCCAAACCCTCATCCCCCCCGCCTGAGCCCGGGGGCTGCTGCAGTTCCAGAGCACGGGGCTGGAAGGAGGCAGCGCGGCGTTCCCCGAGCTGTGCGGGTGCTGTGTGGGGTGCGAGGGCGCAGTGAGAGGCTGTGATGGATCTGGGCGAGGTGTTACTCTGCTCTGCAGTTCCCATTACAGGTGGCTGCCTGGGTGGTACCGCACCGAACCTCCCCACCAACGCCCTGCAAGGCTGCTTTTGGTATATTTGCCTCATACCTATTTTAAAATGCAAGTGAAACACTCGAATTCCCTGCCTTTTAAAGGTTTCTGTTGCAGCTTTTTGGGAGCTAGGGAGCGTCGGCTGCTCCAGGTGGGTGGCTGTGTGCTGGGAGTGTGTGTACACAAACCGATCAGTTTTGATGGCTGCGTTATGGAGCTGCCTGGAGAGCTCGGGTGCTCCTGCGTTGGGTTCAATACACAGCGGAGAACGCCTGCCCTGAAAACCTTATGATCAAAGTATGAGAAGGAAAAGATAACAGGCAAGCGTGACAGGCAGGGGAGGTCCAATGAGATCATCGCCAGCAGTAGCTGCTTTTAATAACGATGTGTTGAGTTACGTTTTTTGCATTTGTTGTCGCACAGATCAGAAACACAAGAGTTGCTTCAGCAGTGAACTGCTGCAGCGCAGGAGAGGAAAGGGGGGGAAGCGGGATGCCCAGGGCTGGGACTGCAAGGTCTTGTGGCTGCTGGTACAAATCCCAAGTCCTTTGGTCTGTAGGACTGTAGCAATGCCTCAGCTTACCAACAGCTGTGAGAGCTAGAAGGAGAGTTTAGGTGTAAGTCCTGGTGAGAGTGTACCTTCCCTATCCCTTCCTTTCCTTACTTGCCCTTCCCATATAATTTTTCACACTTACTGCACCCTTCAGACCAGCTGCAGGAGCAGCTTATTTTCTGTCTCCATCCTGCAGGACCTTGGCCTCCTGGTCAGTAAGGAGGTGGCACTGGAAACACTTTTCAAGTTAAATGTTTGCATGGAGAGTTGCAGGGGACGGAAAGAGCTGCTGCTATCACCATTGAAATTACAAATTCTTTTGTTTGTTTGTAATCACAGAAGCAAGGGAAGATACTTCTTTTAAAGTCAGTGAAATCCTTCCTTTGATTCCTAGGTAACTTTGTTGGAGTATGTTTTTACACACTCCAGGGAGGTGGGCAGGTTCCTGTAGGGTGACTCCCATCAGAGGCTGTGCTGTGAATGTTGAGGGGCTGCTGAGGCTGCTGTGCTGCAGTGTGTTTGGTCCTGCCCCAGAAACTGGTAGTATCCTCGATCCTGGCCTGGCTGTGATTGCAGTGGGTGTTTTTGCTCTGGTATCTTCCCTTGCTGGCAGGGTTCAGGTTGCTGGAGTTCCTAAGTTGTGCTCTTTCTCCCCTGGGAGGACCAGCTGCATCCGTGATAATCAGGAGGAGTGAGGAGCCCTTTGCCACTCTACGGAGCCTGTGGGTAGTTGGATCAATATCTCATAGCAGGGCTGGTGTTTCAAGTGAATGCTTCCAGCTTGTTATGATGATAAAGTTCCCACATATCAAATAGAAAGTGGATTTTACATTTGCCTAAGTACATAAACTTGATCATAATTAAAGCAACGACTGCTTGCTTATACCTTGGATCTGGCCCATCTTGCATGACTCTGTGTAGTAATTACACTTCAGAGCACTTGCCTCTCCTAGTAGCAGCTGCATAAATCTCCGTAATAGGGGAGCATCACTCAAGGACTATTTTCCAGGCATCTGTTTATTGCTTTTCTTCCTTTCATACATCTGTCAATTAAAACAAAATTTTGGAGTTTCCAGCCACAAATCACCATGGACTCAATTCTGAGAACCTTTGCCTATGGATCATACCTCCCTGAAGAAACTGAGGGTTAAACAATTTATGTAAAATATGGGTTTTTTTGTGTGTGACATGAACAGAAAACAATGCTTGCTGGAAGCCCCCATTTTGCATTATGAGCAGTTGTGGCTGAAGGAGTAAGTAGAGGAAACACTGCTGAGTTGCAACATGCAGGAGAAATGTCCCATGACTCCATTTTACTGAATCAGCGGTGCATGGGCTGGGGGGACATTGGCACAGCACTCTCTGTAGGAGAGCTCTGAAGGAGCCAGAGACCACACTTCTAATTAAAAAACAACAACAACAAAAAAGGTCAATTCTCATAAATATGAGGGAAGTGTCGTGCTGTTTCATGAGCAGTATTGATGTTCTGGGAATAATTCTAGCTGAGGGCATGCATCAGGCAGTGAGAAACTTGGTCTCCTCTGGTCCTACAGCCTGGGGACCAGGTTTCTGAGCTCTGGAGCAGCTCTGGAATACTTGGAGGTGGGCAGTAGCATGACCTAACTACTGTCAGCTGCATCTCAGTGTTTGGAGGGGTGGGAGGATGTAATTCGTGGCAACAGCTTGACTGGAGCTGGATCAGAGGTCTTATGCTGGAGAAGAGTGAAGGCAGGGTGATGGGAGAGTGCTTTTCTTAGGTTTTTCTGAAGGTGAGACTTAATGCCAGCTCCTGAGTCAGCCTGTGGTTCTACCCTGTGGTAGCTTCACATCCAGACTAAATTCTTTCTTTCATATGTTGCCCTTGTTTGGTTTTCTTCCTGCATTTGTTCTTTTCGCTGCATAATTTCTCAAATATAAACAGTAGCTTGAATTTCCATTTCTCCTGGTCTGTTTTTCTCTCCTCTTTGCCATTCAGGTTTCTTTGTGTTGATGGTGATGCCCTAGGTAATTGTGCCGGTGCATGTAGGTAGAAGGGATGGATGTCTACCCTGGGATGAAGGAAAGCTGAGGAATATTTATCTTGACAGAAATATCTGCTGGAGGCTCTGTTTTCCTTCTCCCATGGCAAAATGCAATTTCCACCTTTTTGTTCATTTTCTTTGATGGAAGCAAATATGGATTCACCCTAAGAAAGTAGGAGATAAACCTTTTGCTTTTGGAGTTGAGGTGCAAAGCTTTACAACTGGCTGGCTGAGTGTGTCAAGCTTTCTTCTCTCTTTTATTTCTGGCAGCTGGTGTGTTCCAATGCACAGTTTAAAAATTAAAAATCCCAACTCTTCCCACTGGTCTCAATGCGCCTTTGCTTGTGAGCTGGTTCCTTTTGTACTCCTGCTCTTTTATTCTGTTTTTCCTGAGTGGGACTAATGATGCTCCTCCCTGTGCAGCCTTTCCATTTAGCTTAGCACAGTGGTTTAAGAGCTTAGTTTACTAGATAATTGAGTTTTCTGTTCTTAATTATTTCAGGCCTGCAAGTTGCTCTCTTGATAGTTAAGAGAGCAAGAGCAGAACCCTAAAATTTAGTAACCTCCCCAGGCAGTGGTTTTATAGTGAGATCATTAATTTTATTTTTTTTTCCCAGGGGTTAACTTTAACAACATCCTGAACAGTGTTCTTCCCAGTCTCTGGAATCGCTGTAGGATGTGGGCATGTGATTGTAACAAGTATGTATGGTGACTGGGTGCCCACAAATTAACTCCCTGCTTTTGATGATAGTATTGTTAATACATCTGTACATTTGTTAGGAGGAAACTTTTACTCTGTAAACCCTATTTTTCTGTAACTTCTTTTAAAAGATGCGGTTTTATAGAGTATTAGATTTGCATGAGAATCATCTGGCCAACACTGCAAGACCTAGGGAGGAATCGAGAGTCAGATGGCCTTGTGAAACACAGAATGGAACAGAAAATAAAGGATAATTAAGAAGTAATAAATACCCATGTAGTACCCATACTGTTCCAACTTTAATCACCTATTGAATGAGGTTGGTTTATAATTTATATCTCTTTAATTAGGTTTTAAAAGATCAGCACTTAACCTGGGTTCTTAACAGTTGCATTTCCTTTCCCCCCCAAATGCTGAGCATTAAAAGTCACTGACAGATGCACAACATAATTTAAAAGAAGGTTTTTAATAAAAAGTATTGAAATAGCTGGGGAAAAATCCACTATATTTAAATGTTGAATCACTGCTTTTATCTATTTAAAGCACGATGCTGACTGTAAAACAATTGGAGGAGGAAAACTGACCCAAACCAGCATCTTTCTTGTGGGTGATATTAACAAACCATTGAGCTAAGAGGGTGGGAGGAGGCCCTCTGACATTTCCAGACTGCAGAAGGCGAAGGTGCTGCTGCACGGGGTAGCAGAACCCATCCCTCATGGGGAGGAGGCTGCAGGAATGTAATGTTGAGCAGGGATGGGTTCTTATTTTGGCAATGCCTGGGGTAAATTCGGGGGGAATGTTAATCTGATTTAAGCTGCCATTGGATCTGGGTGGGAAGGCTTATGTGCCCAGTGGAAAGCATGACTTGTCTGCCTGTGTCTGATGAACAGGGTTGAAGCTATCCTGGAATGCTTAAAATCAAAGGAAAATCCTTCAGCCTCGTGAAGGAGTTCACAACTGCCCATAGATGTTCTCAGGGATTTTTTTCTTTGACATTTAATCCACTGAAATTATTTTCACTTCTGCTGTACTAACCACCTATCTGCGGGGATAATTGTACATCAAAATCAAATGTAATGCTTTAAATTCACTGCTGCCCAGTCTTCAGTGCAAATTCCCTGCGTCAGGAGGAGGAAGAGGCAGGGTGCTACTGAAATTACTGCAGCTCTAGATTTATTTCTGTCAGCTGGGAGTATATGCAAAATTATTGGAGCATTTACACTGCTGTTCCCCAAGATGGCATAAATGGCACAGAGCTGATGGTGCCTGGCACCCATGGAAGGGGCTGCATCTAGTGCCTTCTCATCCATGGGAGGGGGATGTCAGAGGGTCAGGCTCCTGTGCTTAGCTTCTTGTCGTCTCACTAAGCTTGCAAAGATTGGTATGTGAGCATCCAAATGCAATTTAATAAAACCGTTGCGGTAATTCGTGGGACACCTTCTTTCCGAAAATGAGTTTGTAATGATTTATAGCAAAAGGGGAAGGTTGTTTGCAAGGGCTGAGACTGGCATTACGAGGTGTAATGACTTGAAACTTTAAGAAAAAGGGGTTGTGTAGGTTGGGAGATAAAAACAGTCTTAACAGTAAGGGCCATTAGGCAGCGGAATGGGCTCTGCTATCTCACAAGCCGGAGCTATCGCTGGAGGTGTTTGTGTTAGATAAAATGTTGAGAGGGGGTGGATTGGGAGGCAGGGGTAGGATTTGATGACTCACAGGACCTTTTCCAGGCATTTTTGGAGCCAGAAACGTGCGGCACTTTAATTCATTTCTTGCTCATGTCTGGTCCGTGGGCTTGCCGTTTCCAGACGTTCGTGTCTTTGCATCCACCACACTTCTGCAATGCCCCCGATTTGCACAGCCCTTGGGGTCTAGGGTCTGGGTCTCTTGGGGGGTGCTGCACCTTGGGGAATGCAGGAAGGGTTCCTTCAAGCAGTGGGATGAATAAACCCCAAATGCATTTGCAGGTCAAAATCTCCTGTTTCATCAGTGTCTGCTGTGGCCGGGGTCAGCAGGTGGGTTAGTGGTTCCCGGGGGACTGACATTAAAACCTGTCCTTACTAAGAGGACTTGCAGATGGGACTGTTTGAACCAGCTCACCATCTGGGAGAGTCAATAAAGAAAATAGCTGGCAGATGGGAGTCAGGCCCCCATAATAATAATGGCCAGTCTTCGCGAACGAAGAACCGGGGAAGGTCTTTCCACCTTCCAGCCTGTGTATTGGATTTTTTTTAGGTGAGACACAGTGTGTGCGGAACTGAGCCCACCCTTTAATCCTAAGGTTCGTCTGCAGGGGCCAAGCGAGCTTGGACGGTGGCAGCGAGGTCCTCAGGATGTAGATGGATTGCCTTATGGGCTAACGAGCTCCATCTGCCCGGGGAGTGGCCCCGACCGGGAATTGAAGCTGGGCCTTGGCGGTGACAGCGCCGCGTCCTTAACCACTAGACCACCAGGGGCCCCCATACCCTGTCCCTCTGTAGCAACACTGTGCCAAGAAGGACCTTGTCCCTGGTACTTTATGAGAGCCTGTCCTGCCTGCGTTGACCTGTTGCATTTACCATGGTTTCTGGTCACTGGTGTTATTTGGCTATCTCTGTAAAATGTTTTAAGCTGTCAGAGTTAATTTCCTGGGCTTTTTCCTCCTCCTCCTCTGTGATTGCTCTAGTACAGCATGTGTCTTTTTACTACACAAAAATAAAAATCCATTCAAGGGGAGAAATTTCCTTAATTGCTAAAAAGAAGGATGGGACATGAGTAGGTGACCTTGCTGCTTCCTATCCCTGGCTTTAACTTGCACAGACCTCTTAATTGCCAACTCTCAGATTTTCTACATTGGTATTTCCATTAATCATGGAAGACTTTTTTTTTTTTTTTTTTTTTTAGATAATTTGAAATGTGTCTGAGTATAATAAATGTAGGAGGAAATAAGCTTTGTATTAAAAAGAAATTTATGGTCGTACTGTAGTGTTAAAGGGACCACGCTAAGCCTTTTTGCGGCATAAATTGACTGGGGTTTGACTTTAAAAAACCTCTTTAACTTGCTGTTATATAACTGCTTCTCTCATTAAAGCAGTGTCTTGCTGTTACGCAGCTTTATGGTCCCCGTCATTTTTTCAGTGCATGAAATACCTGTCGCTGTGCTCCTCTGGAGTGGGTGAGTTCACGAACAGCTGAGACTCGAGTTTTAGGTGTCAGTGGTGCTGGCTCTGTGTCAGAGGGCTCGAGGACTGCTGTGCATCCTGCTTTGCAGAAGGGGAAACTGAGGCAGCGGGGAGCAATGGAGCCAGGATGGGGGTGTGGATCCTTCTACCTCCTTTGCCATGTGGTTTGGTGTTTTTTTTTTTTTTTTTTTTTTTTTTTTCCAGTGACAGCAGGACCTGCATTGGTTAAATCTCCTTTCCCCATGTGCAGTGCATGTTGCAAGTGAAGCATTTCATGTTTCTTTTCCAAGGCTGTGCTGGTGGAAGGGATGGGGCTGGAGGAGGGTTTCTGTTGTTGCTGCTGCTGAGCCCTGACAGCTGGTTTTCCCTTGGCACTGTGCATGACTCTTCTTCAAGAGGTACACGATTGAACTGACATTAATATTAATCCTGTTCTTCTAGATTACACTTGCAGAAGTGACTTTTGACACTTTCTAGTAATTAGGGAGAGAGTGGATGTGGTAAAAGACACTTAAGGAGGAGAGAAGAGGGGAACCTAGAAGGATGTGTAATCTTTCCAGAGCAAAGATGTAAATTACCAGACTTGCTTCTATTAAGGAAAAAACCTCTATAGCAAGCAGGAAGGCAGAGTAAGGGCTGAGAGGTGTGAGGAACCTTCACTCTGGGCTGTTGGTCACTGGCTTGGGGTCTGCTTCTTAGTCCTGGTTCTGGACAGGGTTGAGCCTAGCAGGGAGCTACTCCTGCTCTGGGCACAATGCAGTTTGGGTGGCAGATGCTGAAGTGTGAGGTTCTGGCTGCTCTCTGACCCTGGACAGCTGCTTTTAAAGGAGTTGTTGCTTGCTTTTTGAGTTTCTAACAGCAGCATCAGATTGGATGTGTTTTGCATGGGCAGGGCTATTTGCTTTGATATGTGTTTGTTGCTCTGCTTGTGTTCGTGGGGCCTCAGTTTGCTCTTGAAAGTTGATAAAAAATGAGACTTTTTGTTTCTGCTGCTTCCAGCTCTTCTGTTTTGTCTTTTGTTGTCTGAGCCCAGAAAGATTTCTATCTTTTTTTTCTAGATTTTATTTATTTTTAGCTAACAACACCTTCCCTAAAATTGTCTACTTCCTCCATGAGTAAGTGCTTTGGGAATGTCAAGAAAAACTTCACTGATCAGTGCTAAGAGCTACAGCTGCAGGTGCCAGAGCAAGTGGTGTCCCCCTGGCTTTTGTCCCATCCTAGTGAGTGGGTGAAGGTGCTGCCCATGCAGTAGCACATCTGCTGAAGAGGCCCTGTGCAGTGCTCAGGGCATCCCTCAGGGTCTGTCTCTCTGCAGCGGGACTTCCACAACTTAAGTGATGGACCTTGGGCTTTGCCTGTTGCACTGGAGGAAGGATAGGATGGGGGAATTGGTGGGAGGACTCAGATATGTACAAATTAAAAGGCAGCAGTAAAAAGCCAGGTAAATCATTACTGTTGTGTCCTTCTGTTGTTATTATTGTTGCTGGAGATGCAAAAGGATGGAAATTACAGGCAAATCACACTATTATGTTTTAAACTAGTTTTAAGTCTTTATGCAAATTACAGTCATATCCTCCTTGATGTGCTATTTTTGTTGCTCTATTCACTGCAGATTTGGAGCCTCAAATCCTGTCTCTGTTTTCCACCTCCCATCTTTTCTGTCTGCCCGTGCCTCCTTACCGGGGTGCCTGGGGAACAACAGGGCAGTGCTCAGGATTGCTCTGCTCGGCACCAGCACATCAATAGGTGGAGTGTGTGGGAGCTAAAGCAAGCAGAGAAACACAGCTTTTAGGGGCTGTTGCTCAGCAATCCTGGCTCTGCCTTATCAGTCCTCTCCTTTGGCCAAGCTGCTTGCTCAGGACAAATTCCAGAAATGTCATCAATTTGCCCAAGCAGTAGTTGCAGCAAATACTGATGTGTGGAATTGGTTTCCTCCCCACTCCCAGCAGTCCGTGCCCTAATGCAAATTTCCTGCTCTTACTTCTCTCCAGGGACTGATCTGCAGGTATGCATCCCAAAGGGCTCCACATGCTGCTCAAGGAAGATGGAGGAGAAGTACCAGGCAACAGCCCGTCTGAACATGGAGCAGCTCCTGCAGTCTGCCAGCATGGAGCTGAAGTTCCTCGTCATCCAGAACGCTGCTGTCTTCCAAGGTGAGTGCTGGGAGAGCCAGTGCTTCTCCTCCTCTTCCTCAGCACCTGGCAATTGGAAGCACAGGTGGCTGGAAGCTTTCTGTTGACTTGTTTTCATATATTTGTATATGTCCTTAGTTAAGATTAACAATACACCCTGTTTGGTATATGGTTGCTCTGCAGGGCTTGTCCTAAATATTCCTGCAGCTGTAACAGCAAATGTAAATTTAAACACTAAACCTCTTGAAGTGCAAATTTAAAAATGAATGAAAAGCTCACTTCCCCAAGAATTAAAATCTCTGTGCAAGAACCATCTTGGATTCTGACAGTCCCAAAATACAGGTTATATGATCTGGTTGTCTGTTTGGTAAGATCTGATTCAGCTGTGTGCAGGGGTTATTACCCATCACACAACAAAGTTGGTTATTCCATGGGAAGGCGGACAGAGGCTGCCTTATTCACAGACATGATTTCTGGTGCTCCAGTATTTGAGTGCTTGGTGACCTGATGTCTGTGGCATCTCTCTTTCTAATGATAATGTGATGTTTTTGTTAGGGCTTTTTTTCTGTTTGTTTGCAAAATGGATCTTTGAATATTTTTTAGTGTGTATACAGACTAGTTTGTACCGCTTGAATCTGCAATCCTTCTTTTTAAGGCCTTTACATGAGCAAAACTTATTCCATCCATGGTTAATGTGCGGTGAAATGATTGCTTGTTTATTGAGTGGTGTCCTGTTGAGGTTCTATCATTCTGTATTCATGGTGCTTTTGCCTGTATTTAAAGAGGAAATCATGGGCAATCAAGCGTTTTTTCCTTCATGATGATATTTTTGCAGAATAATTGATTTATTTCTGTTTATGTCTCACTAATGGCAGGACTCAAGGCCTGCTGAAGCCTGTGAGATCATGGCTGAGCTCTGTGCTGGGTCACAACTGCCTGATGAAGTCTAATGTGTTGTTTTTCTCAATGTAAGATCAAATAAATTGCTAAGGAGATAACAGTGTATTTTTCCCCCCAGTACTTCTTAATGTTGTGACCATTAAGTTCCAATTCTAAGAACCAGAATGGAGTAAAATTAATGAGAGATTGGTTTCCTAGGCATTGGAAATGCGGACCAGCTTCAGAAATGGTGAATAACTTGCCTGGAATACAAAGTGTCTGCCTCCCATTTGACAAAAACTGCAACATTAGTTTTTATTGTGTGTGGGAATGACACCCTGTGGTACTGCAGGTTGTGCATAGCAGTGGGGTGCTCTTGCTCTGAACTTTCTGCCTCTTCTGGAGAGAGCTGAAACCCTTGCGGATCTTTGTTTGTTTTTTTGTTGTTTGTTTGTTTGGTTTTTTTTCCTTCCTGTTTTTTATATTTCCATCATGGCCCAGAGACCCGTGCAAGGTTTTTGAAACTGATATTATTCTGAGAAGCCTTGATATGCAGAATTGCCTTTCTTGGTGGCAGGGAAGGAAGGCCTTTAACTGAACAGTTTCTGACCACTTCTGCTTAAAAAAAGCTTGTGACTAAAAATCGTTTGCAAGCCCATTGAAGAAGAGGAATTCTAGCTGGAACCATTGAGAAGCTCACTTTAATTATCTTGTGTAAAGTGTTTTGGACTTGGAAGGACAATTCATTAGGCTTTGAACATTGTTTACTATTGTTATCTTTAAAATTAGTCTGAAAATCTGTAGAAAAACACTTTTGAAAATAGGTTGGTCTTTTGATTGCTGCTTAAGAGTATTTTGATGGCTGCAGTTCCAGAGGCTGTTCCAGCTGTAGAAATTGTGCTTTCACCCAACCCCCAGTGGTCTGATTTGTTCTTGGCACTGTAGGGGACAGGCTTCTATCTCAAGGCATCTCTAAAGGAGCTGGTGCTGAAGTGCAGTGTCCCCAAATCAAACTCCACTTGCTGTTTGCATCCTCCTGTGTTTCCAAGCTATGTGCTGGAGTGGTCAGGGAAGAGGAGCTTGTGGTCCCTGAGCACCTCCTGCAGGTCCTGCTCAAAGCTGGGGACAGATACCCTGTTGCTTTGGGAACTGGTACTGAGGAGTGGGATATCTCCAAGCAATGCCAGCCCTGAGGTGCACTCTGGCAGGGCAGAGAGCTCTCTGTGTGCCTTGCACTGGGTCAGACCCTGGTACCCAGCACAGAGGATGGATAATTGCACCACTCTGGAGAGTGGGGAAGTGTGTTGGTATGGAAACACCGCTGAACCACTCATATGAAAAACCACAAATGTAAAATCCTTCAGAGTTAATTTTGACATTTTTAGCCTGGCATCTGAAGGGACTGCTAGTCTGACAAACAGAATCTCACCCAGATGTTATTATTTTGCACCAAATTTAATTTCTTCCTGCTGAAGCTAGAGCAGCATCTCTGCTGATAAAGATCAAGGGAAATTGTCTGGCATTTACAGGAAATCTCATCCAGACCTATCTGTTACAATGTTCACTTAACAAAGTTTATTAGATTATTAGTTTTAGACCCTTGGGCTTTTTTTTTTATTGCAGTTAGGGAGGAAAAATCCCAACCAAAAAAATCCTTCATTCACTGAATTTAAATGGTACAATTAGCTCCTGGTCTTATCTTGCAGGCACTTTTTAAAATTATGAAGATGATTTAAGTAGTGATTTAATTTTTTGGAAACTTGCTGCGTTTGACAGTGCTAAAATGGATTGTGACTGCCTCAACTGCAGTTAAATCTTACTCTAGGATTATTTTGCAGGCAGTTTTTTCACTTTCCTGTGGTGTATCCATGCTGGTGGATACATCTGCCCATGTGTGCACCTCCCTGTTTGCGTTCTCAGACACCAGCAGCTCCATACCAGGAGGGACCCATCACTTCGGAACTGCTCATGTGTCTTTTGTCAAGTGACATTTAGTGTTGCCTTGGGGTTCTCATCCGAACTAACCAGTGAGTTAGTGCAACTCAGCTGATGTAGAGAATAGTGAGAGTCCTGCCTGGGGTTTGCTTTCTTTCCTCTCTTTTTTTCTGACCTTAGATCTTTTTTCGGTGGGGAAATTTCTGACCCTGCCCCCACCTAATCTTTTCTTATTAAAAGAGCTACAACAGAAAAAGCCCTCAGTGAATCCTATTGATTTCCTAAATATTAAATCTGAATAGCTCAACTTTGTGAAAGGTAAACTTGAGCAGGAAAATACCAGTGTGGTTCTTCCTTCTCTCTCCTTCCCTTGGCTAAAGAAGTCTGTTCCCTGGGGTTAGGGTTTGTTCCTGTTTGTCAGTCTGATTCCTTCTGCTTCCCAAGTTTGGGAATTAGCTTTTCAGTGGTCACTTAATTTCTTGTCCTGCATATTGACCACATTGCTCTGTGAATAACAGAAAGTTAAAGCGGCCTGGATGCAACTTCTGTGGTGTGCTCTTCACAGCTCTCTGTCCAAGGGAAAAGGTACTTTAAAAAGGGGAAAGACTGCAACACAAACAAGCACAGAAGGACCTCCAAGGGAAGAGGAGCATCTGCACACATTGCTTTGTGTCCAACTTGCTGGTAATCTTCCCGCTCTGCCAAGTGAGAAGCTCAGGAACAGGAGAGCTGACTGCTGGGGCTGTGTCTGCGGGAGCAGCACAGTGAGCTCTTGGGGAGAGTCGCTTTCAGTATTTTAAGTAATTGCTCAAATATGTAATCAGCAGGATTTCGTGTTGCCTCTCTGGTGCCTCTTCTGTTGATGCCAGTCCAGTCCTGGAGGTGCCTTTCTGAGTGGTGCAAACACCAGGCTGTTGCAGCGTGTCAGTGGCTGCTCTGTGATCTCCTGGCAGTGGCATAAATCAAGCTACCCCAATGCTTGTGTGAGCACAGGGCTTGTTTCTACCTGCTTCCCACATGGCTCCCATGGGGCTGCAGAGCTGCTGGGACTTTGGGAATGTGGGGGATGGTGGGAAGGTAGGAGCACAGTTACCCAAACTGGAAAATTGACTGGGTTGCTGCAGTTGAGTCCCCCTTGGTGAAAGCCTCTGGGCTTAAATGAAGACTTGGTCTGGTTCCCCTCAAAGGCAATGGCATTTTACCTTCTGCAGATGGCAGCTAGAAGATAACAAAAGCTGTGTTGGGAGAAACTTGCAGGGGCTACAGAGATTTAAGGTATGTTTGGGATGTGTTCCAGAGTAGTTTCTAGGAAGACTGTGATAAATCAAGACCAACAAACCAGTCATATGTACCAGTCATATGTATGGTATTCTCTTATTTGTGGGAGAATCCTGTTCCTTGTTCCTTCTGGAGCTGAGCCCTGGGTGGTTCTGGCAGGGCAGGTAGTGTGGGGAGGATATCAATTCATCTCCCCTTCTGTGCTGTGGTCGGATAAAGGCAGAGCTGTAACTCTCAGTCCTACCAGGCAGCTCTGGAGGCTGTAAATCCTCCATTAGGCATAAATGCAGCCATTTTGGTTATTTATAGTTATTTACACTATCCATTTATATCTGTCAGGATTGAAGGCAGTTTTGACATTGCAAGCTTCTATCAGGTTATCTTTAATCAGTTTAGAGGCACCTAAGCCACAAATATATCAAATAGCCAATCCTAATGTTTGAGTCCTCTAAAGTATGACTGAATTATTTATTTTGTTATGATGAAAATGTCTGGGCTTTATTGGGTTTTCTTTGAAGAACTTGATTCTGCTTGAAGTCTGGAAGATAAAAGATTAGTGATTGTCTCTCCAAGTTTCTTATTCCAAATCCTTCAAGGCTTTTCATTTTTCACAAGTGGCTGTTGCTACTTTAGAGTCAAGGTGAGGCAGCTGAGATTTCTTTTATTCTATTAAAGAGGTTTAAGCATATAAAGGATTTTATCCTTACTAATTATGCCTTGCACGGGTAAATCCAAGATGCACGTGGCACTGAGGTGAGAAGAGATGGGCTGTGTGTTGGGAGCTGTTGCACATTAATCACCGAGAAGGGTCCATTGATACCAGCGCTGCTGAGCTCAGCTCTTATCTTTTGGGACAGCGTCTTTAAGCCAATTAAGTTTGATAATTCAGAAAGGTCTTTCAGGTGTTGGCAGTAGGAAGAGCCTTGGATGGACTTTAGCACTGCATTGTTCTGCAGACCGTTGCCCTTACAGTGCGGGGGGAGAGGAGGTGGTGTGGGGCGAGTGGGAGAAGTCTCTGGCTTGGAAAATTAATAACTGTTTCTGAATGTGAAGGTGAGAGGTGCTGGGACTCAGGAGGTCTTGGAGTTGAACCAGCCCTGCAGAGGGGAGAGGTGCCCTGGAGACCAGCAGGTCACGGCTGTGGTGCCGACATGGGCTTAGGCGTCCAACCAGTGATCGGGGTTTCACAGCTTGTCTAAACAGAAGGAATGTGATTATGATGAACTGAATATATGTATAAAATGATTCCTAGCAGTACTCAAAAGCATCATAAGTGGGGTGGTCAGTTTAGTAGCTGCAGGTGAAAAGTGCACGTGAAAATGTGAACTCCTGCTTGTGGGCTTGTAAAATATTAAACTGACATTCAAATGATGAATCAATTTTTTGGAAAAGAATATTAAAAATCTTACTAGACTTTACAAGTAAATTAGCACCACAAACAGATCTCTGCATCATTTTATCATTCCTCTTCCTAATTAGTCCTCTGCTAACTGAAGTCTTGCTGCATCCTTCTGTGATGCACCTATCTCCACTGTGGCCCTTCTCTCCGACAGCTTCTTGTTTTGCTGTTGCTTTAATCTTTTTTTTTTTTTTTTTAAATTATTAATGTGTATTTAGAATAGGAATTGTCTCACTGGGTCAATTCAGGCTGGTACTCTGCCTTTGGTGGTGCTTCCTGCCAGATGCTTTGGATGCACAAAGTTTATGCTGAAAAACTATGACGATCCATTTCCCAGGTTGATAACGATGCGCTAAACTGATGATTACAGGTAGGTGGAAAGAGCTGTCTGCATAATGAGAGATCTCTGGTTGTCAGAATTGGTCTAGGGAGGTAATGTTTCCTTTCAAATAACTAGAACTTATTGTTCATAAATCACAGTTAATCTGTTTATTACACCAGCATACGAAGCTGGAAGTCTGGAGTGTGCCATAATGCTTAGCTTTAGGAGCAGAGCTGTAATAGTAGCAGCAATTTCAAATGATTTGAAATTGGGGGATCAGCAAAATGCGAGAGTTTGTGGAGGCTCTGGGCATTAAAAATGACTGCTGAGGATTGATGAGTTTCTTTAACAAATTGTAAAATCCATCATGCAGGAGTTAGGGCATGAAACTGCCCTCCTGAGCCACATAAACCATGGCTTTGGAAGTATTGCATGACAGTGCACGCTACCGGGAAGGGATATTTTGAAATATGTTTAGTTTTGCTTTTGTTTCTTCCTCTCGCTGCCTGAAGTTTCAATGCCAGCACAGTGCTGGCATGCGAGGAGCCTCTCGGTGCTCCTTGTGATGCTGACCCTCAGATATTCCCATTTCCCTTGATCTTCCCACACCCTGGTGCATCTTGCACAGCTCTTGCTCACAGCTGGTGGAGCGCTCGCCGTGTGTCTCTGGGGTTCCTCCTTGCAGGAGGGAGCTTGTTGGCTCTTGCTGCTGTTTCTCTGCATCCCCACACTGACAGCCCCTCATGCTCCCACCTGCATTTCCATGCAGGGAGACCCCATGGTGGGTATCCCATTGGTTCACTCCTGTAGGAAGATTCTGCATTATGCCCTTTGCAGAGGGGTAGCAGCAACTCTCTGGCATGTCCATGGAGGAGTAAAGTGTGTGGTAGGAGGTGTCTCTGGCCCCCCACTCTCTGCTTTTGGGGTCTTTATAGCTTGAAGGGTGGGTGCAGCCTTGGGGAGTCGTGTGGTTGAGGTCCCTCCCTGTGTTCTGCCTGTGTTTTTCCCCTGCAGTTAAACACTGCTGATGCCCTTCTCTCATCAATGAAATGAGGCTTGGAGGTTAATGAGGGGCTTTTTGTAACTGCCTGTGTGCTGCTTCAGCAGTTTTTAAGCACTGCACTTGATGTCTGGGCTTAGGGGTCCCCAGTTCAAAGTGTGCAGAGGAATTCCTGAATACTTGTGTGTTCTGCTGCCAGGGTTCTGTTCCCTGCCAGCTCTGATGCTGTTTTTCTGCTGGTGCTGCTTTCCTGCTTCTGAGGGGCAAGGGAGGCATTGACCGTGGGCACCCTGGGGCTGCTCCCTGGGAAGGGCAGGGGTGTGGACCTTTTGGATGGGGAAGTGTCTGGACTAGGCATCTGCAGGAGCACTGTGGCCTTGCTGGGATGCCTGTGGCATCTCCTATAGCTCCTCTTTGTCTGTGTGGTGGTGCTTCTGTCCCATCTGCTCTGAACCACGCTGGGAAAACAGATCCTCTGCCTGCATTCCCTGTCGGAGTGAGAGTTGTGAGATAACGAGAGAATGAGGGCTCTGGTGTTTCTTTGAATCTCCTGCTTCCACAAGTGGGCTGTTTTTTGTAATTACCTTTTGAGCTCTAAGTTATCATCTTTTGATAGTTCAAGTACTAACATTCTTTAAATGCCTCCTAGTGCTATAAAGCAGTCAAATGACATCTTTTTAGCTTGCAGAAAGGTGGTATAAATGTCATGTTACTCTTGAATGTGGTATTTATAGAACTGCTTGATGCCAATGAATTTTTGTGTTTTCTCCTTTGTAGTTCCAGTACAGAAATGGGCACGGCAGCATCTTCCATCACTTGTCCTGGAAGGATATATAGAGGCATTCTCATCCTGCAGGGTGCTTAAAATGCAAACAAGAGCTAGTTTGCAGTTGCTGGGGAGGAAAGGGGGAAGGAAACCAGCACTAAGCAATAAAGACAGGGGCTGTCTCTGTAACGAAAACATTTTGCTAGATTGTCATCTGCTTCACTTTTAAAGCAGCAATAAGATATAGCGATAAAATGGCCAATGGCGCATTTCATCTGAGGGAAATGAACTCTTGCTGAGCCAATTAAACTGTCAATACACTGTGGTTTCACGTTCCCCTGAGCAGACTGGGTCACCTCAGGTGTGTTACTCACTCTGACTTCACCACTGATGTGAAATCAATTTTAGCAATTTGTAATCTTTCATTCTACTATGAAAGTATATTAATCTGTGAAAAACACCACTCAAACAGTGAGGGCAGATGACAGCTTTCCTCATGAGCGTGTATAGCCGGCAGCACCTCTTGGATGATCTGGTATGTGGAAGCCTGTGTGACTTTTGGACATGCTGGAGGCACTGACAACCCAGTTTTCAAGCTTCGAACTTTATCCCTAAAATGTTCAAAAAACCGTAGTAGCATCTTGGTCTAATTTTTCATTACTCAAGTGCAGTAGTTTGAAATTGGCTTTATTCCCTCAGCCCAGAAGAGACACAGCTTTCTGCTCCCTTCTGATATCAATGAAATGAGCGTGGCAGGTTTGTGGTGTGTACTGCTCATTAGAAAGTAAAGCAGATACATCTGGCAGGGATGGTGCAGAGGTGCTGGGGGATGTGGGATCTTCCTTGTGTTTTGTTTCTGTGGCAACAGTATCTAAATGTTTGGGTTTAGGTTTTTCTCCTTCTGTGAAGGGGATGCAGGCTGGACTGTGTGTGGTTGAGACTGATGTGCTTAGGAGAGATGTTACCTGGAAAACCCCTTTCATCCAGGTACTGTACATGGTGCTGTGTCTACTTGCAGCCCTCAGAGCGTAGGTGTCATAAGAATCATAGAATCATTTAGGTTGGAAAAGTTCTTTAAGTTCACTGAGTCCAACCATTACCCCAGCATGGCCCAGCCCACCATTAAACCATGTCCCCAAGTGTCACATCTACGTGGTTTTTAATACTTCCAGGGATAGTGATTCGAATGGATGGTGATTCATGTGGATGTATGAGAAGCTTTGCTTCTTGCATGTTGGCTGCCGAGGAATATGGGTCCAAGTGAATCTTGGAGACAGATCCCAATGAGCAGCTGGAAAGATCTCCAACTTACTGATGTCTGGGAAGGGATGGCATTTGCTTCACTGGTGCCCAGGGCTGGAAGTGCTCTCCCCATACAATAGTTGCAGCACACCTGAGAATGTTTTCAGCTCTACTTTGCACTGTAGATTAGTCCAAAACTGCTACAAAATAGAAGTGAATGACCAATGTGATAAAATTGCTTTTCCCCCCACTGTTTTAGTGCCAGAAAGTGATGTTGGAGGATGGTGATACCTTGACCAGGAAAGGAAAATACTTCAGGGTGTATTTATGCAATGAGCTCAATACCTTTTGGCACTGGATTTAGAAGTGTTAGATTGAATCTGCAGTTCTGCATTGCAGCTGGACCTCTTTGGGTGTTCTTGATGGGTGCTGGACTGAGCCCATGTGTCCCATGTCACGCTGGTGGGTCAGAGATTGACTCGTGGGTTTGCACGTGGCAGCCAGTGCTGCAGAGGAGATGAGAGAAAATTCTGATGTGTGAAAGTAAATCCATTTCCATGAAGTATTGCATCTAGGAGTTAATGCATCTTCTATGACAGATTAGATGTAGAAAGCGCTGCATGTTTAATCTTCTAATATTAAAAAAAAAAACAACAACCGACAACAAACACCCAAAACTTAATTGGAAAAAATCATCTAAAGGTGTACTTGGGGGGAAAAGTCACATAAACCTGTTGGTTAGAAAGTGAAGATTAAAAAAAACAACCCTCTGAGACAAGGCAAAACAAAGAGTTGTGTAGATCAATTGCAAATGAATTCTGTTGCTGATTAGCTCTTCCCAAATTTGTCATCTTCATGTCAGAAAATCTATGATTGAGTGTCATAAATAAGCAATTTTAAAAGCAGCAGAGAACAGTAAGGCTGCCTCTAGGATTACAGCTCACAGCTTTGGAATTCACTCTCTTTGAAAGAAATTGGTGACTAACAGATTGCAGTAATGCAGCATATTTGTACTGGTCAAATTCCTATTATGATCACAGTGAAAAATTATGTTCCTTTTCTTAGGGAAAGGAAATTAAATAGGCCTAGTAATCCATGTAAGGAGATTGGCTCACACTAAAAGGAGGAAAGAATGTGAAGGCTAATCAGATCAATGCATGCTCTCAAATCTATCTCATTAAAAAAATAAAATCAAATTGCTACTGAATTTCCGAGGAATTATATTGAAGTGACACACATGCTCTTACTGCCTTTTAATTATGGAATTATGTCAATCTGCTGGAGTCTCCCATGTAAGCGAGCTATCAACTGTTCTTAAATATTGGCTCATAAATTCCAAATAGTTCTTTAAATGGAAGAAAATAGTATCCCTGGTCCTTCAGCTGAGAGTGCCAGCCAAGAACACAGCAGGGTGAGAGCTACCATTTGTACTGGGGAAATCTGCACTGGCTGATTTAGGTGCACAACTTTCCTCTGGACAAGGCTTTTAAGATTGTTATTTATGCTGTCATTTGTCAGGGGAGTGCTCGGTCTCTGATGTCCGGCTGCACAACAGTGATCGACCTTCTTGTGAGACCTTTGGGAATTATTATGTACTTAGTGAGAGCTGGATGGAGGCCTCTGAGGTGGCCAGAGAAGGATTTTCATGTATGGTGTAAGGCATTGCCCCCCTCAGCTGGGTGGAAGTGGGGTTGGAGTGCACAACTGGTGGGTGGTTCTGCAGTTAAGCCTCCTCTTGTGTAGATAAGACATTAAAAAAAAAAAGTAAAGCATTGTCTAAAGAGAAAAATGATCAGAAGAGTGCTGAATCTCTTGCACAGCATTTCTGCTCACAGCAAACACTTCAGTCATAAGGAGTTGGGCTCTGCTGTTGGTATGTCAGTAAGAAACAGTGAAAACATGGATTATTTTTTTGGCTGAGGGAACAGCAAGAGCCCAGCAGTGGATGGTGGTCTTCTGTTCAGCCTCCTGTGGAGGGCAGGGTGATGACTGGTGGTCCTCCCTGTCTTTGCAGAGGAGCTCTGTGTGCTGTTTGGAGGGGAATGATGGTGTTTGACCATCAGACTGTGCAGGGGCAGTTCTCACGTGTAGGAAACCGCAACTGGATCTGTCGGAGTGCTGACACGGATACACGGGATCAGCACGTGTGAGACTGACCCGTGGCTGTCGCAGGGGCTGGTTTTAGGTGAGATTAGGAGGAGGGGTGGTTACTCTTGCCTATGGTCCTGCAGGAGGATGGTGGGGCTGCTTGGTGAGCTGTGTGCTGGGCTTTACCCTCTGTAGAAATGGGGGACAGCAGGAGGAAGGTGAACACTGGAGACTGTGCAGGTGCCTAAAGGAACAACCCAACACCTGGCTTGCTGTAGGTCACATCTGCTCAGCTGTGCTGGGTTCCTATGGCAGCTCCCCACTGGGGGTGGGACCCGAGATGGGGCTGAGATGCTTCTGTCATCTTGCACGGAGAGGAAACCACACATGGCGGGGACCAGGAGGTCACACGCTTACTGCAACCTGTGTGAGCTGCAGCACTGTGATAAATGAAGAGAGTGCCTGCTTTTAAATGAGTAGCCTTGAAAAGGAGGAAAGATCTGCCTTGAAGAGCACTTGTGCTGATGGAGCCTTCATTGTCCTTGGGAATGAGCTTTTGATTTCTGGAGAAAGATTAAAGGTATGTTTCCATACTGAGTAACTTTTTTGTGTTTGCTGAGAGATGGCACTTCTGTGTTGGAATTTGCAGCAGCTTTAAAGCTGGAGGTGATCACCTTCTTTTTCCCCTCTCTTCCTTTGTTTCTAGGCTGTTTGTTTAGATAACGGCCTGGAAATTATATTAGTGACCCTGTACATCACATTTTGCTACCAGTGAGGAGTAAACAGTGCATTTGACATTTGAGGAAATGGTTCATTTTCTAAGGGATGTGGTTCAGAATCTACTTCTTTAACTAATGGACAGTATAATGCTATTTTTTACTGGTTGCATAGATTTTTACCTTGAAGATGCTCTCTAAAGTGCACTGCATTACTACTGTTAAATAAAAGTAAATGCTTCACATCAAATGAGAAGGCAGAGTTTGAACTGGAGAGAGCTTTAAACCCATTTCTTTGTCTAGCTTGTGATGCTTCACGGTGCTATAAGCATGAAAAATAATTAAACTCACTAGTAAGTAAATATTTGGTCCTGAAATGCATTTTGAAGATACAGAATTGGGAGAAAATAACCTCTTCAGATGCACGTTGATTCTCCTGGATTTGTCCCATACCAACAGCTAGATCACAAAACTGTGTTCAGAAAACTACATCAGCAGGACATTATTGAGGGTGAAAAGTTTATGAAGGTTATGAACAAACCAGGCGATCTCTGCAACCTCAATTTGGTTTCTTGTGTCCTGTGCATTAGAATACAACCTTTAATTATAGCATCATGTGTGTTTTTCCACAAGCTTCTTCCCTTGTGTAAGAGCACTGAATGAATTTCCCTTAATGAGTTTTGTTCCTCCATGTTGTTTGATGTCTGTTTTTTAATACTTTAAAATGCCACTTAAATGTTGAAGAGTTTTGTCTTTTCAATTACATGTCAATATTTTACTGCTGTTTCATCAAGTTCAGCTGAGTAAGTAGCATGGTTTTTTTCTAGAGATAGAAAAAATGGGATTTGGAAGGAGCCTAATTAAGACCTTTTTTGTTTGTGTTTACTGCACGTAGCAATAGATTCAAGTTGTAGGTCTTGGGTCTGAGTACAGACTCTTTGGTTTACATCTCTTGACTTGTGGAGTCAGCAAGGCAAGGAGCTGGAGGACCAGTGTCCAGCTTCCAACATATTTCCACTTTGCCTTCAAGTTAATAAAGAAAGAGCAATAATGTACCAAAACCTGGGCTCTGTTTTAAAAAGCAGACGGTCTCAAGGTTGAAAATATATATAAAAAAATCAACTCCTATTCTCTCATCCTCCTCTGAAAGCACAAGTGAGTTGGAGATGGGTATATTCCTGCAGATAGAGCATAAAAACCTCGAACTTGACCAAACCCCCAAACTGTGACCAAAAAGCTCATGTTTATACAGACTTGAACAAAATCCTATCAAAAGTTGGGTTCTGTTTCAAAGTCTGGGAAATGCTTTAGCTAATTAAAGAAAAGGTCAGCGGGATTTCTTACTGTAGGCAAAAAAGAAAAGATAAATCTTTCCCCTCTGCCTTGTTCTCAGAAGCAGTCGAACCATTTTGGCTGAAATTAAAATTTGCCTGAGGCAGACAAAAGGCACGCGAAGTTGCAGTCCAGATGGCTGGAGCTTGGCAAAATTATAGGTAAGCAGGAATAGGGTCTAAAGATCAGAAGCATTAGGCAACTGTAATATGCAGGGCTACCAGCTCTGCCTGTAATCTGTTATAATGTTTAATCTAAATGTCTCTTGCAGAAAGCTCTTGTGCTGTTCTGAAGTGTGATCATTCATTCAGAGATTTGGAAGCGACTCAAAGCTGTAGTTAAAGTGAGTTTGCTTGTGGAATGTGAGAGGGGTTTTTATCCTCTGTATATATGATGTTAGGAATGTGTCACCTCCTCTCAGCTGGATCTGTGTGAGCAGTATCTGCTGTGGTCCTGCAGACCTTCTCAGGTGCTCATGTTGCTGTTTTATTCTTCCTGTAATCAGTCTGTGTAATAGATGAACAAAAGAAACTGTAAGTCATAAACAAATCTTTCATAAGTTTGAGTTTATTACTTATTTGCTGCTGCATTTATAATGAAAATTTTTGTTCCAATCCTGTAAATGACTATGCCTCTCTTTTATTCATGTTTACTGTGCTGCAGGAGTCAGTGTGAGCAAATTAAGGCATGTGTGGATATTTTTCCCTGGAAGGCATTTCAGTACCATTTTTTAAACTCTTTGGGGGCTAATCCAGCAAGAGAACTTAGTTTGAGGGCTGAGAAATGATCACCTGTTCAAGGACCTGACCATTATGAATGTGCCAGAATATGTTTAGAGTTCTTTAAAGTGCTCTGAGGAGAGGAGAAGAAATGAAACAAGAGAACGAAGGAAAGATGCAACTATATTTGTAAAAAGAACTGAGCCTCTCTTAGGTAACAGGAGCCCAAGCTGAGCCTGATGTCACCCTTTTGTGGACAAACCACTGCTCAATTGTGTAACATTGCTGATCATGGTTCACTGGGCAATAAAAAGCAGAAATGCCCTGAGCAGGTGGGAGCAAAACCTCATTTGCAACATTTGCCCAAGAGACTGTTTGAGTCACTATACCCAGAGGGATTTAAAAAAACATGTAGATATGGCACTTGAGGACATGGTTTAGTGGTGGACTTGGCAGTGCTGGGTTATTGGTTGGACTAAATGAACTTAGAGTTCAATATAACAATTCTATGATTTTATGATTTTGAAGTCGTATGAAAATGTTTTCGAGTTACTCTGTGTAAGAGCTAATCTGCCCTCTTCATACCAGGTTTGGGTACTATTAACTATCAGCTACACCAAATGGTGATGAAATCGGGTGGTGACCTGAGCCCTGAGATCTTTAGGGCTATAAAACTCCTGTGGAAGTGGGATTGGTGTCTTCCATGGCCAATGCCTGTTGTGTCCAGGGCTCTCCTGGGGAAGCAGAGCTATATCTCCTGTTGTGTTTTTGTAGAGGTCTGAAGGTGCACATAACTCACTGTGATATATTTGCAGGCTTCAGGAAGGGTGTTTGTGTGTGTATTGGAGCTGAGGTCGCAGTAAAACAGCAGCAGCTGAGCTCAAGGGTGAAAGGGGACAGAAAACAGGGTTATCTCTGACGATGACCCCCTGCCTTGTCTGAGGCGATGCACGGAGGGGAGACCTAAGGGATCCCTGGGAGACACAAGTAGAGTCAACGCAACACTTTTCTTCCATCTCTCACTCTCTAGACAACTATAATTTTGCGTTGCCACTTCTGCATGCAGAGGTGTTGGAGGAGGTATTTAAGGCTGATTGAGCACTGAGGATCAAGTCTTGCCTCTCTGGCCTCCTCTGGGCTTTGCATGCCCCTTCTTCTGAGCAGCATCCAGCTTTTCAGCCTGCTCTCAAGGCAGAGGCACTTGGTTCTGTGCTCTTATATTTTATCCTTGTTTGCTTTTCTAACCTGCCAGTGGCTGACACTGTTTAGCTCCCTGGCCCCCCTCCCTCTTTGCTGGCTCCTCTGCTCCCTGTCGAGCGTCCTGTCTTCCTCTCCCGGAGTGAGATGGTTGAGGAGGTCATGCAGTATTAATAGGGAAGCAGATCTCTGATTTTGTTTCTGCTTATGGACTCTGACATTTCTGACGTGTTCTGAAGTGTAAAATGTTTCTGAGGAAACAACAACTTGGCTTTTACTGAAAAATTAATTATGTTGGCACTTTGCCCATTGCAGTGGGCTTTTGTCAGAGGACAAAGCCACTAATATTAGGGGAAAGGGTGAGGTGGGGAAGGACAACAGGAACATTAGAGAGAGGAAATCTGCATTAAAGTAAAAATATCTAATTAAGCATGGATTACCAGGGAATGATGGAAACTCTTCAGGAGGCATTACCTTCTGTGCACTTACTGTATAGAGCTAACATACAACCAGGTTTATTTACTTCATAAATTACTCTTTCCTCTAATTACAGTTAACGAACTGTGACTTTCTCTGCTCTTCAGTGATCTGTGTTTACTCTGCTCCCCTCAATGCAGGGATACACCTTGTACAGCAAAGCACATCCTGCTCATCACCTTCTCAGGGGAGTGTGTGGAGATACAGGGCAGGGAAAACCAGCTGGGTGTGGTGCAAATGTGCATTTGTTAAGAGTCAGAGGTCCAGTAAAAAGTGCAAGGGGAGGCAAAATACCAATGGGTTGTGCTGTTGGTCCGTTCTGACTTTTTCAGTGTTTGTTTAACTTTTGTCCTTTGAAAGGAAGGGATCATCAGGGAGCCTTGGTTTAGGACTAAGGAAAGGATAATGCAGGTTCTTGATGAAGTCTAGGATTAGGGGCAGCTTGTCTTCCTGAATTGCAATGAGGTAGCACTGGGTTATAAATACACACAAATATTTCTACCCAGTCCCTGTACAGGACAGAGGTGCTGCTGTGTCTGGTCTTGCTTCTCCCTGAGGTTTGCAATCCAAGTGTAAACTGGTGACAGCGGTTGGGAATGGACAAAAAAGGTGATGTAAAGAAACAGGTGTGATAATGAGCATGCAAAGAGCTGAGGTCTTGGCATCACAGCAAAAAAAAAAAAAAAAAAAAAAAAGGAAGGGGAGGAAGGAAGAATCTGGAGGTATAGAAATAAGTAGCTTTGCCCATGTTTTTGGTAGCCCTACAGGTGTAGTGGAGCATGGGGGAAAATTAAGTACTCAGACAGCATATTCAAATTTCAATTTTATTTCTTCAAATGGTCTTCGAGAAGAAATGGAGCTAAAATATGGGCTGATAAAATGAACAGAAAAAAAGAATAGTTATTGTACTCGCAGCTTGCTTGGCCATTAGTATTCTATTAATTTTTCCCCTGCTTCTAATGATAGGAGGAACACTGGATACACTTAAAAGGATGCGTGTCATCAAAATGATATCTGACAATGGTCTCTTCACTGCTTATGATGCTTTTGATTGTTAATGTAGATAAAATGTAAATGATCAGAATATAAAAACTCCCTTTTGTCTTTCCAATGTTTTCAGCTGCCTATTAAACAAATTATGTGGGAAAGTGAGTAGTCTGGTACTTAGTACAGTGGTGTCACCCAGATACTTTGAAATGCTTAATAGAATGAAGTGCCCTTGGTTTGTTTATTTTCTTAGTAGTAATGGCATTTTAGACTAAGTTGTACTTGCTCCTTCAAAATACAGTTGCTGTATCCTTACTACATAATTGTAATTTTAATTTTAATGCATTATGATACTGTTGTAGAAAGTTTTATGTCAGGGTTTTAACAAGTGGTGGAGGTGTAGATCTGAGTCAGGGGCCAATCAAAACCACCTTCAGGCAGCAGTTAAGAAAGTACAAAACACTGCACTGGGGACCGGGGTCTCCAAAATGGGGAACTTTGACACTAGTGAGAGCAACAGTGGGACTGGTACTTGGTCAGGAGTGAGGACAGGTTTGTCTGGTGTGTCCCCATGGGCCAGCTGGAGGGGAAAACCCCGTACAGGTACCTCCAGTGGAAGTGGAAGGGGAATGAAGCTGTAACTGGGAGCTGTTTGTTTCCCAGAGCAGTGTGTTACACCTTTGTTATCCATCTCCCACTGCTGATGTGCCACTGCATCAGGATGTTTTATGGGTATTTGTGGCTGCCCTGGGGCACTGCCCAGACTAGCACCAGGATGACTGTGTTGCAGACACCAGGAGGAGTGGTGAATAGCACGCTGTAGCGAGTGATGAGGAGGCTGTTCTGAGGATACCTTGTACAGAAAAGTGCCAGATTCTTCAAACTTGAAAATACTGACTTAAAAGTCAGCTCCCTGTGTCTCAGAAGACTTGATTTGCCCTTCATAACACAGTACTCTTGCACACACTTCCCTAAAGCGTGCATGTATTCTTTAAAGAAAGAGCAATACCATCTGCTGTTGCATTGTAAGCAGATATAACTGATGCTTCCTTGTGCTTTCCTTGGGTTTCTTCTTCCAGGAAAGCTGCAGAGGTGTCCCTGGGTGCATGGGACAGCTTTTTGTATTCCCCTTTCGTTTCAGTGAGAGCTTCATCCAAATGGAGTGAAGCATTTGCCATCCATCCTCTGCAGACATTAACATTTCACACTTCCAAACTAGAGTCTTCCTTTGAGAGCTGTAACTGTGCTGGCCTAGATAAACATTAACTGCAAGGATTATCTTTCCTTTGAGGTTTAGGGTTCGTGGAGCCTGTGGGATCCTGCTTTGTGTTGACACAAGTAAGTGCACAGTCGCAGATACTCAGAGGAGAGGCTAGTCTTCAGCTGTGGGGATGTGCTGGTCACTGCTTGGCAGGATGGGAAACTTTGGGTTGGCCTCTGGTTATTTGCTTAGTAGGTTCCAGCTCTTGGGTGCTCATCTGAAAGCTAAACAAGCATCTCTCCTTGACAGGTCACAGATGAACACACACTGCTGATTGCCATGCTGGAAAAAAGCAGTTTTACATAGCATTCTGCACTGCAACTATTTTTTTTTTTTTTTTTAAGTACTTTTTTGCTTTCCTGTAAAATGAGGTGAACAATTGTTCTGTATTGACAGCTGGCTTGTAAATCAGCCACTCACTTGCCAGATGAGAATGTGGAAATGCCTTATAAGCACTTTCATGTTTTGTGATTGTTTTAATTCTAGAATGTTTAGAACCTCTTTGTGTTGGTGCAAAGTAAAATAAAACATGGTCTCTGACAGGTGCCAAGACAAGCGGAGGAGGAATCACTTCTCCGAGGGTCTGAGAAAGGGGTTTGCAGAGAAACTGCTGCAGCCCCCAGGGAAGGAGGAGCACTGGCTTTTGGATGTTAATTTCATTGTTTAAGGTCAGATTATGTTGATCTAAATCATGCAACTAATTCCATCAACAAGCAAGACTATTTACATAGCAGATGGAATTTAATTTAAGTGCTGCTTTTCCTACATCTCTCCCTGGTTTTGTATTTAGGTTGCACCTGAAAAAATAAACTGGTGTCCATGTTAGGAGTGAGTTTATTATGCTTACCTTGTTGGAGAGGTGTTGAGCCGGGTATTTCCCTTATGGCGACTTACTTTTTATTGGTGTTTTTATGGTCCTTGCTGTGGCTGCCATTCATCTTATTTGACTTCAGAGCAGTTGCTCTGTTTCTTTGATTGCAGTGAAAGGAAACAGCTTCTCTTCCACATGTAGAATTGCTTTCTTTTGGCCTCCCTCCCCTGCTTGCCAGAGTCCTACCCAGAGTTAATTTTGATGCCTTTGTAAATATTTTCAGTGCATTACGCAGCAACAATGGCACTGTGTAGAGAATCCAGGAAAAAATCAATTTGAGAACTGGACAGAAAAATGCCTGCTAGGTAAAAACATCTGTTTCAGCAAAAAAACAAATGTCACGGCCTCCATTTTTCATAAACCCAAGCTGTCGCCTTCCAGCGAACATGACCGAGGAGGTCTGTGGAGCTGCTCCTGCCTGGGTCCCTGGCTCATGAATAGAGCTGGGGCTTCCCACAGGGCATCCAGCA